>NW_027202696.1:0-172750 GCF_024711535.1 Dipodomys merriami
GGTGATGGTTAGGGTTAGTGTTATTGTTAGGGTTAGGGTTAGAGTTACGGTGAGGTTGAGGTTGCAGGTGAGTGTTAGGGTTAGAGTTAGGGTTGGGTTTAGGGTTAGGGTTAGGGTTTGGGTGAGGGTGAGGTTTACGGTTAGATATAGGGTTAGGAGGAGGCTGAGGGTGAGGTTTAGGGTGAGGGTTAGGATGAGGTTTAGGGTTAGGATTAGGGTTAGGGTGAGGGCTAGCGTGAGGGCGAGGTTTAGGGTTAGGGTTAGGATGAGGTTTAGGTTTAGAGTGAGGATTAGGATGAGGGTGAGGTTTAGGGTTAGAGTTAGGGTTAGGATGAGACTGAGGGTGAGGTTTTGGGTTAGGGTTCATGTTACAGTTAGGGTTAAGGTGAGGGTTAGGGTGAGTGTGAGGATTAGGTTTACGGTTAGAATTAGGGTTAGGGTTAGGGTTTGGGTTAAGTTTAGGTTTAGGGTGAGGGTTAGGGTAAGAATTATGGTGATGGTGACGGTTAGGGTTAGGTTGAGGGTTAGGGTTATGTTTAGTGTTAGGGTGAGGCTGAAGGTGAGGGTTAGGGTTAGTGTTAGAATGAGGGTTAGGATGAGGGTTAAGTTTGGATTCGGGTTAGGGTGAGGGCTAGGGTGAGGGTGAGGTTTAGGTTTAGGGTTAGGCTGAGGTTTAGAGTTATGGTTAGGGTTAGGGTTAGAGGGAGGGGGAGGTTTAGGGTTAGAGTTAGGGTTAGGGGGTAGCTGAGGGTGAGGGTTAGGGTTAGGGTTAGTGTTAGCGTTATGGTTAGGGTGAGGGTAAGTGTTAGGGTGAGGGTTAGGGTTAGGGTGAAGGATATGGTTAAGATGAGGGATAGGGTTAGGGTTAGTGTTATTTTAAGGGTTAGGTTAGGGTTAAGGTTACAGTGAGGGTGAGGGTGAGAGTTAGTTTTAGGGTTAGAGTCAGTTTTAGTTTTAGGGTTAGGGTTTAAGTTAGAGTTAGGTTTAGGTTTAGGGTTAGGGTGAGGGTTAGGGTTATTGTTAGTGTTATGGTTTGGGTTAAGTTTGCGGTGAGGGTGAGGCTGACGGTGAGGGTTATGATTATGGTTAGGGTTAGGTTTAGTGTTAGGGTTAGGGTTAGGGTGAGGTTGAGGTTTAGGTTTAGGGTTAGGGTTAGGGTTAGGGTAAGGATTAGGGTTAGGGTGAGGGTTAGTGTTAGGGTGAGGGATAGGATGAGTGTGAGGTTTAGGTTAAGGTTAGGCTTAGGATTGGGGTTAGGCTGAGGCTAAAGCTGAGGATGAGGTTTATGGTTGGGGTGATGTTTAGGGTTACGGTTAGGGTGAGGGTTAGGATGAGTGTTAGGTTTAGGGTGAGGTTTTGAATGAGGGTGACACTAAGAGTAAAAGTGAGGTTTAGGCTGAGGGTGAGGGTTATGGTAAGGGTGAGGGTTCACATTAGTGTTAGGGTGAGGGTGAGGGTTAGATTAAGGATTAGTGTTAGGATTAGTGTGACGTTTGGGGTGAGGATGATTAGGGTTAGTGTGAGGGTTAGGGTGAAGTTGATGGTTAGGATTAGGGTTATGGTGAGGTTTAGGGTTATGGTTAGGTTTAGGATTAGGGTGAGGGTTAGGGTTAGGGTGAGTGTGAGGGTTAGATTAGAGTTAGGGTTAGGGTTATTGTTAGTGTTATGGTTAGGGTTAAGTTTACAGTGAGGGTGGGGCTGAGGGTGAGAGTTAGGGTTAGGGTTAGGGTGAGTTTTAGGGTTTGGGTTAGTGTTAGGGTTAGGGTTAGGGTTTGTGTTAAGGTTAGGGTTATGATGAGGGTGAGGGTTAGGGTTAGGGTTAGGATTAGTGTTATTGTTAGGGTTAGGATTAGAGTTATGTTGAGGGTGAGGGTGAAGTTGTGCATTAGGGTTAGGGTGAGGTTTAGGGTTAGGGTTAGGGTTAGGGTTAGGGTGAGGTTGAGGGTGAAGTTTAGGGTTAGAGTTAGGTTTAGGGTGAGGGTTAGGGTTAGTGTTAGGGTTAGGGTGAGGTTTAGGATGAGGGTGAGGGTTAGGGTTAGGTTTAGGATTAGGATTAGGGTTAGTGTTAGGGTTAGTGGGTTAGGCTTAGGGTTAGGTTTAGGCTAAGGGTTAATCTGAGGGTGAGTGTAAGTGTAAGGGTTAGGTTTAGTTTTCGGGTTATGGGTAGCGTTAATGTGAGAGTTAGGGTTCAGGTTAAGTTTAGGGTTTGGGTGAGGTTTACGGTTCAGGTTACAGTGAGGGTGTGGGTTAGGGTTACTTTGAGGGTTAGGGCTAGGGTGAGGGTTAGGGTTTGGGTTAGGCTGAGTGTTAGGATGAGGATTAGGTTTAGGATTAGCATTAGGGTGTGGGCTATGGTGAGGGTGAGCATTAGGTTTAGTGTTAGGGTGAGGTTTAGGTTTAGGGTTAGGGTTAGGGTGAGGGTTAGGATGAGGTTTAGGGTTATTGTTAGTGTTATGGTTATGGTTATGTTTGCAGTGAGGGTGAGGCTGAGGGTGAGGGTTGGATATAGGATTAGGGTTAGGGTTAGGGTTAGGGTTAGGATTTGTGTTATTGTTAGGGTTAGGGTTAGAGTTACCTTGAGGGTGAGGGTGAGGTTAAGGGTGAGGGTTAGGGTTAGGGTGAGGTTAAGGGTTAGGGTTAGGATTAGGGTTACGTTGAGTGTGAGGTTTAGGGTTAGAGTTAGGCTTAGGGGGAGGGTTAGGGTTAGTGTTAGGGTTAGGGTTAGGGGGAGGTTTAGGTTGAGATTTAGGGTTAGGGTTAGGGTTAGGTTTAGGGTTAGTGTTATTGTTAGGGTTAGGGTTAGAGTTAAAGTGAGGTGGAGGGTGAGGCTGAGGGTGAGTTTGGGTGTGAGGATTAGGTTTCAGGAGATGGTTAGGGTTAGGGTTAGATTGAGGTTTAGGATGAGGGTTTGGATAAGGATAAGGTTTAGGGTGAGGTTGAGGGTTAGAGTTAGATTTATGCTTAGGCTTAGAGTTAGTCTGATTGTCAGGTTGAGGGTGAGTGTTAGGGTTAGGGTGATGGTTAGGTTTACGGTTAGGGTGAGGGTTAGGATGAGGGTTAGGGTTAGGGTGAGTGTTAGGGTGAGGGTGATGGTACCGTAAATGTGAGGGTTAGTCTGAGCGTGAGAATTAAGATAAGGGTAAGGGTTGGGGTTAAGGCGAGGGTTAGGGTAAGGGTTACAGTTAGGGTTAGGGTGAGGGTGAGGGTTAAATTGAGAATTAGGGTTAGGGTTTGTTTGAGGTTTAGGGTGAGGGTTAGGGTTAGGGTTAGGGTTAGGGTTACAATTAGGGTTAGGGTGAGGGCTAGTCTGAGGTTTTGGGTTAGGGTTAGGTTTAGGGTGAAGTTTAGGGTTAGGTTAAGGGTTAAGATTAGTGTGAGGGTTAGTGTTAGGATTAGGGTTAGTGTAAGGGTGAGGGTAAGTGTTAGGGTGAGGGTTAGAGTTAGGGTTAGGATTATTGTTAGTGTTAGGGTTACCCTTACAGTGAGGGTGAGGGTTAGGGTTAGGTTTAGGGTGAGGTTTAGGGTTAGGGTTATGGTGAGAGTTTGGGTTAGGGTTAGGTTTAGGGTTAGGGTGAAGGCTAGGGTGAGGGTTAGGGTTGGGGTTAGGGTTAGTATTAGAGTTAGGGTGAGGGTGAGTGTGTGGGTTAGGGTTAGGTTTAGGGTTAGCCTTAGGGTTAGTCTAAGTATGAGGTTGAGTGTGAGGGTTAGGGTTAGGGTGAGGGTTAGGGTTAGGGGATAGGGTGAGGTTGAGTGTGTTGGTTAGTGTTAGGTTTAGGATTAGGCTTAGGCTTCGGCTAAGGATGAGGTTAAGGGTGAGGGTTAGGGTTAGGGTGAGGGTTAGGTTTAGGGTTAGGGTGAGGTTTAGGATGAGTGTTAAGGTTAGGATTAGGGTTAGGGTGAGGGCTAGGGTGAGGGTGAGGTTTAGGGTTAGGTTCAGGGTTAGGGTGGGGGTGAGGTTCAGGGTTAGAGTTAGGGTTAGGTTGAGGGATAAGGTGAGGTTTAGGGTTAGGGTTAGTGTTAGTGTTAGGGTTAGGGTGAGGGTTAGAGTTAGGATGAGGGTTAGGTTTAGGTTTAGGTTTAGGATTAGGGTTAGGGTGCGGGTGAGTCTGAGGGTTAGGGTTAGGGCTAGGCTTAGGGATAGGCTGAGGGTGAGGGTGAGTGTGAGGTTTAGGGTTAGGGTGAGGGTGAGTTTTAGGGTTAGAGTTAGTGTTAGGGTGACGGTTAGTGTGACGGTTAGAGTTAGGATTAGTATTAGGGTTAGGGTTAGGGTGAGGTTTAGGGTGAGGGTTAGGGTTAGTGATATGGTTAGGTTTAGGAATAGCATTTGGGTGAGAGTGCGTGTGAGGGTTAGGGTTAGGGTTAGGGTGAGGTTTAGTGTTATTGTTAGGGTTAGGGATAGGGTGAGGTTTCGCTTTAGGTTTATGGTGAGTGTGAGGGTTAGATTTAGGTTGAGGGTTAGGGTTAGGTTGAGGGTAAGGGTTAGAATGACGATTAGTGTTAGGGTTAGTGTGAGGTTTAGGGTGAGGATGATGGTTAGGGTTAGGTTGCGGTCTTGTTTGAGGGTGAGGGTTAGGGTTAGGGTGAGGTTTAGGGTTAGGGTTCGAGTAAGGTTTAGTATTAGGGTGAGGGTTAGGGTTAGGGTTATGGTAAGGTTCAGGATTACAGTTAGGTTGAGGGTTAGAATTAGGATTAGTGTTAGGTTAAGGGTTAGGATTAGCGTTAGGGTGAGTGTTTGGATGAGTTTTAGGGTTGCAATTAGAGTTAGGGTGAGGGCAAGGGTGAGGGTGAGGGTTAGTGTTAGGCCTAGGGTTAGGTTTAGGTTTAGGGTTAGGGGTAGTGTTAGGGTGAGTGTTAGGGTTCGGGTTCCGGTGAGGGTTCAGGTTAAGTTTGGGGTGGGGTTAGGGTGAGGCCTAAGGTGAAAGTGAGGGTTAGGTTTAGGGTTAGGGTGAGCATTAGGTTGAGGTTTAGTTTTAGGGTTAGGGTTAGGATTAAGGTTAGGGTTAGTGTGAGTGTGAGGGTTAGGGTTAGGGTTAGGCTTCGGCTTTGGGTTAGGCTGAGGGTGAGTGTAGGGATGAGGATTAGGTTTAGAGTGATGGTTCATGTTATCGTTAGCTTGAGGGTTAGGATGATGGTTAGGGTTAGGATTAGGTTTAGTGTGAGGGCTAGGGTAAGTGTGAGGTTTAGGGTTAGGTTTAGGCTTAGGCTTAGGGTTAGGCTGAGGCTGAAGGTGAGGGTGAGGTTAGGGTTAAGTTAATGGTTAGGGTTAAGGTTAGAATGATTGTTAGGATGAGGGTTACGTTTAGGGTTACGTTGAGGGTTAGGATTAGGGTTATGGTAACGGTTACAGTTAGGATGAGGGTTTGGCTGAGGATTAGGTTTAGGGTGAGGGTTAGGAAGAGGGTGACAGTAAGAGAAATCTGAGGGTTATGCTGAGGTTGAGGGTTATGGTAAGGGTGAGTGTTCGGGTTAGGGTTAGGGTGAGGTTGAGGGTTAGATGAGGATTAATGTTAGTGTTAGTGAGAGGTTAAGGGTTAGGATGAGGGTTAGAGTTAGGGTGAGGCTTAGGGTGACATTGAGTGTTAGGGTTAGGGTTAGGATGAGGTTTTGGTTTATGGTGATGGTTAGCGTTAGTGTGAAGGTTAATGTTAGGGTTAGTGTTAGTATTAAGGTGAGGGTAAGTGTTAGGGTAAGGTTTAGGTTTAGGATGAGGTTTAGGATTAGGGTTAGGGTTACGGTTAGGGTGAGGGTGATGTTTAGGGTTAGAGTTAGGTTTAGGGTGAGGGTTAGGGTTAGGGTTAGGTTTAGTGTTAGGGTTAGGGTTAGGGTGAGATTTAGTGTGGGGGTGAGAGTTGGTCTTAGCGTTAGGATTAGGATTAGGCTTAAGGTGAGGGTGAGTGTTAGGGTTAGGGTTAGGATTAGAGTTAAAATGAGGGTGAGGTTGAGGGTTACCGTTAGGGTGTGTTGGGGTTAGGGTTAGAGTGAGGGTTAGGGTGAGGGTTAGGCATAGGCTTAGGGTTTGGGTATGGGCTAGGGTAAGGGTGAGAGTTAGGGTCAGAGTTAGGGTGAGCGTTAGGGTGATGGTTAGGGTTATTGTGAGGGTTAGTGTTAAGGTTAGGGTTAGTGATAGGGTGAGGGTAAGTGTTAGGGCGAGGGTTAGGGTTAGGGTGAAGGTTATCTTTAGGATGAGGGTTAGGGTTAGGTTTAGGGTTATTGTTAGGGTTATGGTTACAGTGAGCGTGAGGTTGAGGGTGAGGGTTAGGGCTAGGATGAGGTTTAGGTTTCTGGTTAGGATTAGAGTTAAGGTTAGGGTGGGTGTGAGGTTTAGGGTTGGAGTTAGGGTTAGTGTTAGTGTTGGGGTTAAGGTGAGGGTTAGAGTTAGTGTTAGGCTTAGGCTTAGGCTTAGGCTTAGGACGAGCATGAGAGTGAGGGTTAGGGTTATGGTTAGGGTGGGGTTTAGTGTTAGGGTTAGGTTGAGGGTGAGGGTGAAGTTGAGGGTTAGGTATAGAGTTAGGGGGAGGGTTAGGGGGAGGGTTATGATTAGGGTTAGAATTAGGGTTATGGTGAGGTTGAGGGTTAAGTTGAGGTTTAGGGTTAGGGTTAGTGTTAGCGTTAGTGTGAGGGTTAGGCTTAGGGTTAGGTTTAGTGTTAGGGTGAGGTTAAGTGTTAGGGTGATCGTTTGGGTTAGAGTGAGGGTTATGGTTAAGGTGAGGGTTGGGAATAGGGTTAGGGTTAGGTTTAGTGTTACCGTTACTGTGAGGGTGAGCATGAGGGTTAGGTTTAGTGTTAGGGTGAGGTTTAGGGTTTGGCTTAGGGTTAGAGTTAGGGTTAGGTTGAGGGTTAGGGTTGGTGTTCGTGTTAAGTTTAGGGTTAGGGGGAGAGTTAGGGGGAGGGTTAGGTTTAGGGTTAGGATTAGTGTTAGGGTGAGGCTGAGTGTGTGTGTTAGGGATAGGTTCAGGGTTAGGCTTAGGGTTAGGCTAAATGTGAGGGTGAGGGTGAGGGTTAGGGTTAGGATGAGGGTTAGAGTTAGAGTTAGGGTGAGGTTTAGTGTTAGGGTTAGGGTTAGAGTTAGGGTTAGGCTGAGGGTGAGGTTTAGGTTTAGAGTTAAGGTTAGGGTGAGGGTTAGGGATAGGATTAGGGTTAGGGTGAGGATGAGGGTGGGGGTGAGGATTAGGATTAGGGTTTGGGTTAGGGTTATTGTTAGTGGTATGGTTAGGGTTAAGTTTGAGGTGAGGGTGAGGCTCAGGGTGGGGTGAGGATTAGGGTTATGGTGATTGTTAGGGTTAGGGTTAGTGTTATTGTTAGGGTTAGGGTTAGAGGTACGGTGAGGTTGAGGGTGCGGGTGAGGGTTAGGGTTAGGATTAGGGTGAGGTTTATGGTTAGATATAGGGTTGGGGGAGGGGGAGGGGGAGGTTTAGGGTTAGGGTTAGTGTTAATGTTAAGGTGAGGGTGAGGTTTATGTTGAGGTTTAGGGTTAGGGTTCGGTTTAATGTGAGGGTTAATTTTAGGGTTAGAGTTAGTGTTCGTGTGAGGGTAAGTGTTAGCGTGAGGGTTAAGGTTAGTGTGAAGGATATGGTATGGATGAGGCATAGGGTTAGGGTTAGGGTTATTGTAAGGGTTAAGGTTAGTGTTATGGTTACTGTGAGGGTATGGGTGAGGGTTAGTATTAGGGTTATGGTTAGGTTTAGATTTAGGTTTAGGGTTAGGGTTAGGGTTAGGGTTAGGTTTAGGGTTAGGGTTAGGGTGAGGGTTTGAGTTATTGTTAGTGTCATGGTTTGGGTTAAGTTTGCGGTGAGGGTGAGGCTGAGGGTGAGGGTTATGGTTAGGGTTATGGTTAGGGTTAGGGTTAGGATGAGGTTTAGGGTGAGGGTGAGGGTGAGGGTTAAGGCTAGGATTAGTTCTAGGGTTAAGGTGAGGGTGAGTGTGAGGGTTAGGGTTAGGGTTAGGGTTAGGATTAGAGTTAGAATGAGGGTGATGGAGAGGGTTAGGGTTAGGGTGAGGGTTGGGGTTAGGGTTATAGTGAGAGTTAGGGTGAGGGTTATGCTTAGGCTTAGGTTTAGGTTGTGGGCTAGGGTGAGTTTGAGGGTTAGGGTGAGGGTTAGGGTGAGGTTTAGCGTTAGGGTTAGTGTTATGGTTAGGGTTGGAGTTAGGGTTAGGCTTAGTGTTAAGCGGAGGGTGAGGGTGAGGTTGAGGGTTAGGGTTAGGTGCGGGTGAGGTTTAGGGTTAAATTTAGCATTAGGTTGAGGGCTAGTGTAATGGTTAGCCTTTTAGGTTTGGGGTGAGGGTTAGGATGAGGTTTAGGGTTATAATTAGGGTTAGGGTGAAGGCTAGAGTGAGGGTGAGGCTTACTGTTAGCGTTAGGGTGAGGTTTAGGGTTAAGGTTAGTGTTAGAATTATGGTGAGTGCAAGGGTTAGGGTTAGGTTTAGGGTTAGGGTTATTGTTAGGGTTAGGGTTAGAGTTAAGTTGAGGGTAAGGGTGAGGTTTAGGATGAGGTTTAGGGTTAGGATTTGGGTTAGGTTGAGGGCTAGGGTGAGGGTTTGGGTTGTGGATAGGGTTATGTTTCGGATTAGGGTTAGGGTGAGGGTGAGTGTGAGGGTTAGGGTTAGGGTTAGGCTTAGGGTTACGGTGAGGGTTAGGGTTATTGTTTGGGTTAAGGTGATGGTGAGGGTGAGGTTTAGGGTTAAGGGTTAGTGTTAGGTTTGGGGTTAGGGTGAGGGTTTCGGTTAGGGTTAGGGTTACGGTTAGGGTTTGGGATACGGTGAGGGTTAGGGTTAGGGTTATTCTTAGGGTTAGGCTGACGGTGAGGTTGGGAGTGAGGATAAGGCAAGGTTTAGGGTTCGAGTTAGGTTTAGAGTTATGGTTAGGGTTATTGTTAGTGTTATGGTTAGGGTTAATTTTGCGGTGAGGGTGAGACTGAGGGTGAGGTTTATGGTTAGGGTTAAGGTTAGGGTTAGGGTTAGGATTAGGGTTAATCTTATTGTTAGGTTTTGGGTTAGAGTTACAGTGAGGTTGAGGGTGATGTTGAGGGTGAGGGTTAGGGTGAAGTTTATGGTGAGGGTTAGGTTTAGGGTGAGGGTAAGTTTTAGGGTTAGAGTTAGGGTTAGGTGGAGGTTTAGGGTGAAGGTTAGGGTTAGGTTTATTGTTAGGGTTAGGGTGAGGCTGAGTTTTATGTTGATGTTTAGGGATATGGTTAGAGTAGAATTAGGGTTAGTGTGAGGGTGAGTTTGAGGGTTAGGTTTAGGGTAAGGCTTAGGCTAAGGGTAAGGCTGAGGGTGAGTTTGGGGGTTAGGATTAGGGTTATGGTGATGGTTAGGGTTAGGGTTGGTGTTATTCTTAGGGTTAGGGTTAGAGTTACAGTGAGGGTGAGGGTACGGGTGAGGGTTAGGGTAAGGTTGAGGTTTAGGGTTCGGGTTAGGGTTGGGGTTAGGGTGAGGGTGAGGGTGAGGTTTAGGGTTAGTGTTAGGACTAGGATTATGGTGAGGTTTAGGGTTAAGGTTAGGGTTATTGTTAGGGTAAGGTTTATATTTACGGTTACATTGAGGGTGTGGGTTAGGGTTAGGGTTACGGTGAGGTTTAGGGTTTGGGTTAGGGTTAGAGTTAGGGTTAGGGTGAGGGTGAGGTTTCGGGTTAGAGTCAGGGTTAGGATGAGGGTTAGGATGAGGTTTAGGGTTAGTGTTAGTGTTAGGGTTAGTGTTAGGGTGAGAGTTAGGGGTAGGGATAGTGTTAGGGATAGGGTTAGGATTAGGGTTAGGGTGAGGGTGACTGTGTTGGTTAGGGTTAGGTTTAGGATTAGGATTAGGGTTAAGGTTAGGGTGAGTGTGAGTGTTAGGGTTAGGGTTAGGCTTAGGCTTAGGATTAGGCTGAGGTTGAGGGTGAGGGTGAGGGTTAGGTTTAGGGTGAGGTTTAGGGTTAGGTTTAGGGTGAGAGTTAGGTTTCGGGTTAAGTTTAGTTTTAGGGTGAGGGTTAGGGTAAGGGTTACCCTGAGGATGAGGGTTAGTGTCAGGGTTAGGCTTAGGCCTAGGTTTGGGATGAGTATTAGGTTTAGAGTGATGGTTCTGGTTATGTTTAGGTTGAGGGTTAGGATGAGGGTTAGGGTTAGGGTTAGGGTTCGGGTGAGGTCTAGGGTGAGTGTGATGTTTAGGGTGAGTTTAGGCTTAGGTTTAGGATTAGCCTGAGGCTGAAGGTGAGGGTGAGGGTTAGGGTTAGGGTGATGTTTAGGGTTACGGTTAGGGTGAGGGTTAGGATGAGGGTTAGGTTTAGGGTGAGGGTTAGGATGAGGGTGATATTACGAGTAAAGGTAAGGGTTAGAGAGAGTGTGAGGGTTAGGGTTAGGATTAGGGTTAGGGTTAAGGTTAGGGTGAGTGTGAGGGTTAGGGTTAGGCTTAGGCTTAGGTTTAGGCTGAGGGAGAGGGTTAGGGTTAGGTTTAGGGTGAGAGTTAGGTTTTGGGTTAAGTTTATGGTTAGGGTTAGGGTTAGGGTGAGGGTTAGGTTGAGGTTTAGGTTTAGGATTAAGGTTAGGATTAGAATTAGGGTTCTGGTGAGGGCGAGTGTGAGGGTTAGGGTTAGGGTTCGGCTTAGGTTTAGGATTAGGCTGAGGGTGAGTGTGGGGATGAGGATTAGGTTTAGAGTTATGGTTCATATTATGGTTAGGTTGAGGTTTAGGTTTAGGGTTAGGGTTAGGATTAGGGTTAGGGTGAGGGCTAGGGTGAGTGTGAGGTTTAGGGTTAGGGTTAGGCTTAGGCTTAGGGCTAGGCTGAGGCTGAAGTTGAGGGTGAGGGTTAGGGTTAGGGTGATGTTTAGGGTTACGGTTAGGGTGAGGGTTAGGATGAGGGTGAGTGTTAGGATGAGGGTGACAGTAAGAGTAAAGGTGAGAGTTATGCTGAGGGTGAGGGTTATGGTAAGGGTGAGGGTTCGGGTTCGGGTTAGAGGGTGAGGGTTAGATTGAGGATTAGTGTTAGGGTTAGTGTGAGGTTTAGGGTGAGAATGATTAGGGTTAGGGTGAGAGCTAGGGTGAGGGTTAGGGTTTGGGTTAGGGTGAGATTTAGGGTTAGGGTGAGGTTTAGGGTTAGGGTTACAATGAGGGTGATTTAAGTTTATGGTGAAGGTGAGGCTGAGGGTGATGTTTAGGGTAAGGGTTAGGGTGAGCGTTAGCTTTAGGGTTAGGGTTTGGATTAGTATTATTGTTAGGGTTAGGATTAGAGTTATGCTGAGGGTGAGGGTGAGGGTTAGGGTTAGGGTGAGATTTAGGGTTAGGGTTAAGTTTAGGGTGAGGGTGAGGGTGAGGTTTAGGGTTAGAGTTAGGGTTAGTGTGAGGGTTAGGGTGAGGGTTAGGGTTAGGATTAGTGTTAGGGTTAGGGTGAGGTTTAGGATGAGGGTTAGGGTTAGGGTTAGGGTTAGGATTAGTATTAGGTTTAGTTTTAAGGTGAATGTTTGTGTTACGCTTAGGTTTAGGGTAAGGCTAAGAGTTAAGCTGAGGGTGAGAGTAAGGGTGAGGGTTAGGGTTAGGGTTCGGGTTAGGGTTAGCGTTAGGGTGAGAATTAGCGTTCGGGTTAATTTTAGTTTTTGGGTGAGGTTTAGCGTTCAGGTTACAGTGAGGGTGGGGGTTAGGGTTAGTTTGACGGTTACGGTGAGGATTAGGGTTAGGGTGAGGGTTAGGGTTAGGGTTAGGGTGAGTGTTAGGATGAGGATTAGGGTTAGTATTAGGGTTAGGGTGAGGGGTAGGGTGAGGGTGAGGGTTAGGGTTAGTGTTAGTGTGAGGTTTAGGGTTAGGGTTAGGGTTAAGGTGTGGGATAGGATGAGGGTTAGGATTATGGTGAGGGTTAGGGTTAGGGTGAGGGTTAGGGTTAGGATAAGGGTTAGGGTGAGGGTGAGTGTTAGGGTTAGGTTTAGGGTTACGATTATTTTTAGTGTAATGGTTAGGGTTACGTTTGCAGTGAGGGTGAGGCTGAGGGTGAGGGTTAGATATATGATTAGGTTTATTGTTAGGTTTAGGGTTAGGATTAGTGTTATTGTTAGGGTTAGTGTTAGAGTTACGTTGAGGTTGAGGGTGAGGGTTAGGGTGAGGTTGGGTGTGAGGATTTCGGTTGGAGTGATGGTTAGTGTTAGGGTTAGGGTGAGGGTTAGGAGGAGGGTTAGGGTTAGGATTAGGGTTAGGGTGAGGGCTAGGGTGTTGTTGAGGGTTAGGGTTAGGTTTAGGCTTAGGGTTAGTCCGAGGGTGAGGTTGAGGGTAAGGGTTCGGGTTAGGATGATGGTTAGGGTTACGGTTAGGGTGAGGGTTAGGATGAGGGTTAGGTTTAGGTTGAGGGTTAGGGTGAGGGTGACGGTACCATAAAGGTGAGGGTTAGGCTGAGGGTGAGGGTTAAGATAAGGATAAGGGTTAGGGTTAGGGTGAGGGTTAGGATTAGGGTTACACTTAGGGTTAGGGTGAGGGTGAGGGTTAGATTAAGAATTAGGGTTAGGGTTAGTGTGAGGTTTATGGTGAGGGTTAGAATTAGGGTGAGGGTTAGGGTGACAATTAGGGTTATGGTGAGGGTGTGGGTTAGGTTTAGGGTTAGGGTGAGTTTTAGGGTTAGGTTAATTTTTAAGATTATTGTGAGGGTTAGTGTTAGGGTTAGGCTTAGTGTTAGGGTGAGTGTAAGTGTTAGGGTGAGGGTTAGGGTTAGGGTGAGTGTTATGGTTAGGGTGAGAGTTAGAGTTAGGGTTAGGGTTATTGTTAGGGTTAGGGTTAGGGTTACCCTTACAGTGAGGGTGAGGGTTAGGGTTAGGTTTAGGGTGAGATTTAGGGTTAGGCTTATGGTTAGTGTTTGGGTTAGGGTTAGGATTAGGGTTAGGGTGAAGGCTAGGGTGAGGGTGAGGGTTAGGGTTGGGGTTAGTGTTGGGAATAGTGTTAGGGTGAGGGTGAGTGTGTGGTTTATGTTAGGGTTGGAGTTAGGGTTTGGCTTAGTGTTAGGCGGAGGGTGAGGCTGAGGGTGAGGGTTAGTGTTAAGTGAGGGTGAGGTTTAGGGTTATATTTAGCTAGTGTGATGGTTAGGCTTTTAGGGTTAGAGTGAGGGTTAGGATGAGGTTTAGGGTTAGGATTAGTGTTAGGGTGAGGGCTAGAGTGAGGGTGAAGTTTATGGTTAGCATTAGGATGAGGTTTAGTGTTACGGTTAGTGTTAGAGTACGGTGAGTGTGAGGATTAGGGTTAGGTTTAGGGTTAGGGTTATTGTTAGGCTTAGGGTTACAGTTAAGTTGGGGGTAAGGGTGAGGGTGAGGATTAGGTTTAGGGTTAGGGTGAGGTTTAGGATGAGGTTTAGGGTTAGGATTAGGTTTTGTTTGAGGGCTAGGGTGAGGATTAGGGTGAGGGTTAGGGACAGTGTTAGGTTTAGGATTAGGGTTAGGGTGAGGTTTAGGGTTTGGGTTAGGTTTAGAGTTAGGGTTAGGGTGAGGGTGAGGTTTAGGGTTAGAGTCAGGGTTAGGGTGAGGGTTAGGTTGAGATTTAGGGTTAGGGATAGTGTTAGGGTTAGGGTAAGGGTGAGAGTTAGGGGGAGAGATAGTGTAAGGGTTAGGGTTAGGATTAGGGTTAGGGTGAGGGTAAGTGTGTGGGTTAACGTTAGTTTTAGGTTCAGGCTTAAGGTTAGGCTGAGGGTGAGTGTTTGTGTTAGCGTCAGGTTTAGGGTTAGGCTTAGGGTAAGGCTGAGGGTGAGGTTGAGGGTGAGAAAGTTAGCCTTAGGGTGAGGGTTAGTCATAGGGTTAGGAGGAGGGATAGGTTGAGGTTTAGGGTTAGGATTAGGGTTTCGGTGAGCGCTAGGGTGAGGGTGAGGGTTAGGGTTAGAGTGAGCGTGAGGTTTAGGGTTAGGGTTAGGGTGAGGCTGAGGGTGTGCGTTAGGGCTAGGGTTAATGTTAGCGTTAGGGTTAAGGTGAGGGTTAGGGTGAGCATGAGGGTTAGGGTTAGGTTTATGGTTAGGATTAGGGCAAACGTGAGGGTGAGTATGTGTGTTAGGGTTAGGTTTAGGGTTAGGCTTAGGGTTAGGCTGAGGGTGAGGTTGAGGGTGAGGGTTAGCATTAGGGTGAGGGTTAGGTTTAGGGTTAGGGGAAGGGTTAGGATGAGGGTTAGGGTTAGGATTAGGGTTAGGGTGAGGGCTAGGGTGAGGGTGAGCTTTAGGGCTAGGGTTAGGATGAGGTTTAGGTTTAGGGTGAGGGTTAGGATGAGGGTGAGGTTTAGGGTTACTGTTACGGTTAGGATGAGATTGAGGTGAGGTTATAGTTAGTGTTAGGGTTAGGGTTAAGGTGAGGGTTAGGGTGAGGGTGAGGGTTAGGGTTAGGGTTAGATTTAGGATTAAGTTTAGGGTTAGGGTGAGGTTTAGTGTTATGATTAGGGTTATGGTTATGGTGATGGTTAGGGTGATGTTAATGTTTAGGGTTAGGGTTAGGCTTAGGCTTAGGGTTACGCTGAGGGTGAGGGTGAGGGTTCAGGTTAGGGTGTGGGTTAGGGTTAGGGTTAAGGTGAGAGTTAGGGTTTGGGTTAAGTTTATGGTTAGACTGATTTTTAGGGTAAGGGTTTTGGTGATGGTGACGGTTAGTGTTAGGTTGAGGGTTAGGGTGAGTGTTAGGATAAGGGTTAGGGTTAGGATTAGGGTTATGGTGAGGGCTAGGGTGAGGGTGAGGTGTAGGGGTAGGGTTAGGGTGAGGTTTAGGGTTAGGGTTAGGGTTAGGGATAGGGGGAGTGGGAGGTTTAGGGTTAGAGTTAGGGTTAGGGGGTGGCTGAATGTGAGGGTTAGGGGTAAGGTTAGAGTTAGGGTTAGGGTCAGGGTTAGGGTGAGGGTGAGTGTTAGGCTTAGGGTTAGAATTAGGATTAGGGTAAGGATTAGGGTGAGTGTAAGGGTTAGGGTTAGGGTTAGGATGAGGGTATGTGTTAGGGTGAAGGTTAGGGTTAGGGTGAAGGATTTGGTTAGGATGAGGGATAGGTTTAGGGTTAGGGTTATTGTAAGGGTTAGGGTTAGGGTTATGGTTACTTTGAGGGTGTGGCTGAGGGTTAAGATTAGGGTTAGGTTTAGGTTTAGGTTTAGGTTTAGGTTTAGGATTAGGGTTAGGGTTAGGGTTAGGTTTAGGGTTAGGTTTAGGGTTACGGTGAGGGTTAGGGTTATTGTTAGTGTTATGGTTTGGGTTAATTTTGCGGTGAGGGTTAGGCTGAGGGTGAGGGTTATGCTTAGGGTTAGGGTTAGGGTTTCTTTTAGTGTTAGGGTTAGGGTGAGGTTTAGGGTGAGGGTGAGGGTTAGGGATAAGTTTAGGATTAGGTCTAGGGTTAAGGTGAGGGTGAGTGTGAGTGTTAGGGTTAGAGTTAGGGTTAGGATTAGAGTTAGGGTCAGGGTGAGGGTTAGGATTAGGGTGAGGGTTGGGGTTAGGGTTAGAGTGAGAGTTAGGGTGAGGGTTAGGCTTAGGCTTAGGTTTAGGGTGTGGGCTAGGGTGAGGTTGAGGGTTAGGATTAGGGTTAGGGTTAGGGTTAGTGTTAGGGTTAGGGTTGGAGTTAGGGTTAGGCTTAGTGTTAGGCAGAGGATGAGGGTGAGGGTGAGGGTTAGGGTTAGGTGAGGGGGAGGTTTAGGGTTAGATTTAGTGTTAGATGGAGGGCTAGTGTGAGGGTTAGGGTTTTAGGGTTAGGGTGAGGGTTAGGATGAAGTTTAGGGTTATGATAAGTGTTAGTATTAGGGTTAGGGTAAGGGCCAGAGTGAGGGTGAGGCTTATGGTTAGCGTTAGGGTCTGGTTTAGTGTTAGGGTTAGGGTTAGAGTTACTGTGAGTGTGAGGATTAGGGTTAGGTTTAGGGTTAGGGCTATTGTTAGGGTTAGGTTTAGAGTTTAGTTGAGGGTAAGGGTTACGGTTAGGTTTAGGGTTTGGGTTTCTTGTTAGGGTTAGGGTTAGAGTTAAGTTGAGGGTAAGGTTGAGGGTGAGGTTTAGGTTTAGGGTTAGGGTGAGGGTTAGGGTGAGGGTTAGGGTTATTGTTACTGTTATGGTGTGGGTTAAGTTTGCGGTGATGAGGCTGAAGGTGAGGGTTATGGTTTTGGTTAGGGTTAGGGTTAGTGTTAGGGTTAGGGTTAGGGTGAGGTTTAGGGTTTGGGTTAGGGTTAGCCTTAGCGCTAGGCTGAGGGTGAGGTTGAGGGTTAGAAAGTTAGGGTTAGGGTGAGGGTTAGTCATAAGTTTAGCTGGAGGTTTAGAATGAGGTTTAGGGTTAGGATTAGGGTTTGGGTGAGGGCTAGGGTGAGGGTGAGTGTTATGGTTCGGGTGAGGGTGAGGTTTAGGGTGAGGGTTAGGGTTAGGGTTAGGGTTAGGGTTAGGGTTAGGGTTAGGGTTAGGGTGAGGGTTAGGGTAGCGTTAGGGTGAGGGTGAGGTTTAGGGTTAGAGTTAGGGTTAGGGTGAGGCTGATTTTGAGGGTTAGTGTTAGGGTTAGTGTTAGAGGTAGGGATAGGTTGAGGCTTAGGGTGTGGGTGAGGGTTAGGCTTAGGGTTAGGATTAGGTTTAGGGTAAGGTTTAGGGTGAGTGTGAGGTTTAGGGTTAGGGTTAGGGTTAGGTTTAGGGTAGGATGAGGGTGAGGGTGGGGGTTAGGGTTAGGGTGAGTGTTAGGGTTAGGGTTAGAGTGAGAGTTAGGGTTCAGGTTAAGTTTAGGTTTAGGATTAGGGTGAGGGTTAGGGTTAGGGTTAGGGTGAGGGTGAGGGTTAGGATGAGGATTAGGGTTAGGATTAGGGTTAGGGTGAGGGCTATGATGAGGGTGAGGGTTAGTGTTAGTGTTAGCATGAGGTTTAGGTTTAGGGTTAGGGTGAGTGTTAGGATGAGGGTTAGGGTTACAGTGAGGGTGAGGGTTAGCGTTATGTTTAGGGTTAGGATTAGGGTAAGGTTTAGGTGAGTGTTTGTATTAAGTTTAGGTTTAGGGTTATATTTAGGGTTAGGATTATTGTTATTTTTATTGTTAGGGTTAGAGTTAAGGTGTGGGTGAGGGAGAGGGTGAGGGTGTGGGTTACGGTGAGGTTTAGGGTTAGGGTTAAGATTAGGGTTACAGTGAGAGTGAGGTTTAGGGTTAGATTTAGGGTTAGGGGGAGGGTTAGATCGAGGGTTAGGGTTAGAGTTAGTGTTAGGGTTAAGGTTAGGGTGAGGGTTAGCTTGAGGTTTAGATTTAGGGTTAGGGTTAGGATTAGGGTTAGTGTGAGCATGAGTGTGAGGTTTAGGGTTAGGGTTAGGCTGAGGGTGAGGCTGGGGGTGAGGATTAGGGTTAGGCTAATGGTTAGCGTTAGGGTGATGATGAGGGTTAGTTTGAGGGTTAGAGTTAGGATTAGGGTTAGGGTGAGTGCTAGGGTGAGGTTGAGTGTTAGGGTAAGGCTTAGGCTTAGGCTTAGGCTTAGGCTGAGTTTGAGGTTGAGGTTGAGGGTTAGGGTTAGGGTGATGGTTAGGTTTACGATTAGGGTGTTGGTTAGGATGAAGTTTAGGTTTAGGGTGAGGGTTAGGGTGAGGAGGATTGTAAGGGTAAACGTGAGGGTGAGGGTTAAGATAAAGGTGAGGGTTAGGTTTAGGTTTAGGGTTAGGGTAAAGGTTAGGTTTAGGGTTAGGGTGAGGTTTAGATTGAGCATTAGGGTTAGGGTTAGTGTAAGGTTTCGGGTGAGAATGAGGCTTAGGGTTAGGGTGAGGGTGAGGGTTAGAACTAGGGTTTAGGTGAGGGCTAGGGTGAGGGTGAGGGTTAGTGTTATGCTTAGTGTTAGTGTTAGGGTGAGTGGATGTGTTAGAGTGAGGGTTAGGGTTACGGTGAGGGTTATGGTTAGGGTTAGGGTTAGGGTTTGTGTTAGGGTTTTTATTAGGGTTAGGGTTACGGTTACGGTTACGGTGAAAGTGAGGGTGAGGTTTAGAGTTAGTTATAGTGTTAGGGTTATGGTGAGGGTTACGTTGAGGGTTGGGTTTAGGGTTAGTGTTAGTTTTAGATTTAGGGTGAGAGTTAGGGGGAGGCTGAGGGTTTGGGTTAGGGCGAGGGTTAGGATTAGTGTTAGGGTGAGGGTGAGTGTATGTGTTAGGGTTAGATTTAGGGTTAGGCTTAGGGGTTGCCTGAGTGTGCGGTTCAGGGTGAGAGTAAGGGTTAATGTGAGGGTTAGGTTTAGGGTTAGGTTGAGGGTTTGGATTAGGGTTAGGGTTACAGTAAGGGTGAGGTTTAGGGTTAGTGTGAGGGTTAGGGTTAGGATTAGGGTTAGGTTGAGAGTAGGTTTTAGGATTAGGGTTAGGTTTAGGGTCAGGGTTTGGTTTAGGGTTAGGATTAGTGTTATTCTTAGGGTTAGGATTAGAGTTACTGTGAGGGTGAGGGTGAGGGTGAGCGTTAGGGTAATGTTTAGGGTGAGGTTTTGGGTTAGGGTTAGGATTAGGGCTAGGGTAAGGTTAGGTTTATGGTTAGACTTAGGGTTAGGGGAAGGGTTAGGATGAGTGTTAGGGTTAGGGGTAATGTTAGGGTTAAGGTTAAGGTGAGGGTTAGGTTGAGGTTTAGGGTTAGGGTTAGGGTGAGGTTTAGGGTTTGGGTTAGGGTGAGGTTTGGGTTTAGGGTTAGAGTTAGGGTTAGGGTGAGGCTGAGGGTGAGGGTTAGGGTTAGGGTTAGTGTTAGAGTTAGGGATAGGGTGAGGATTAGGGTGAATGTGAGGGATAGGCTTAGGGTTAGGATTTGGTTTAGAATAAAGATTAGGGTGAGGGTTAGGGTTAGGGATAGGGTTAGGTTTAGGATTAGGGTTATGGTGAGTGTGAGTGTGAGGGTTAGGTTTAGGGTTAGTGTTAGGTTTTGGGTTAGGGTTAGTGTTAGTGTTAAGGTGAGGGTTAGGGTTAGGTTTATGTTTAGGATTAGGCTTAGGTTTAGGCTGAGGGTGACAGTGGGGTTGAGGATTATGTTTAGGGTTATGGTTAGGGGTAGGGATAAGGTTATTGTTAGTGTTATGGTTATGGTTAAGTTTGTGGTGAGGGTGATGCTGAGGGTGAGGGTTATGTTTAGGTTTAAGGTTAGGGTTTGGATTACTGTTAGGCTTAGGCTTAGGCTGAGGGTAATGGTGGGGGTGAGGATTAGATTTAGGGTTAGGGTTATTTTTAGTGTTATGGTTAGGGTTAAGTTTGCAGTGAGGGTGAGACTGAGGGTGAGGGTTATGTTTAGGGTAAGGGTTAAATTTAGGCTTAGTGTTATTTTTAGGGTAAGGGTTAGAGTTATGTTGAGTTTGAGGGTGAGGGTGAGGGTTAGGGTTAGGGTGAGGTATAGGGTGAGGTTTAGGGTTAGTGTTAGGGTTAGAGTGAGGGTGAGGTTTAGGGTTAAACTTAGGGTTAGGGGGAGTGTTAGGGTGAGGTTTAGGGTAGGGTTAGTGTTAGGGTTAGAGTGAGGGAGAGGGTTAGGTTCATGTTTAGGGATAGGGTTAGGTTTAGGAGTAGGCTTAGGGTAAGGGTGAGTGTGAGGGTTAGGGTGAGGGTTAGGTTTAGGGTTATGGTGAGGGTTTGGATGAGGGTTAGGGTTAGAGTGAGGGTGAGGTTTAGGGTTAGTGTGAGGGTTAGGGTTAGGGTTAGGGTTAGGGTGAGGTAGGTGTTAGGATTAGGATTATGGTTAGTGTTAGGGTTAGGTTAAGGGTTAGGATTAGTGTTATTGTTAGGGTTAGGATTAGAGTTACTGTGAGGGTGAGGCTGAGGGTGAGCGTTAGGGTTAGGTTTAGGATTAGGGTTAGGATTAGTGTTAGGATAAGGCTGAGGTTTATGGTTAGACTTAGGTTTAGGGGGAGGGTTAAGGGTTAGGGTTAGGGTTACTGTTAGGGTTAGGGTTAAGGTGAGGGTTAGGTTGAGGTTTAGTGTTCGGGTTAGGGTGAGGTTTAGGGTTAGGGTGATAGTTAGGGTGAGGGTGTGGTTTAGGGTAAGAGTTAGGCTGAGGGTGAGGGTTAGGGTTACGGTTAGTGTTAGAGTTAAGGATAGGGTGAGGGTCAGGGTGAGGGTGAGGGTTAGGCTTAGGGTTAGGATTAGGTTTAGGATAAGGGTAAGGGTGCGGGTTAGGGAGAGGGTTAGGGTTAGGGATAGGGTTAGGTTTAGGATTTGGGTTAGGGTGAGGGTGAGTGTGAGGATTAGGGTTAAGGTTAGGGTTAGGGTGAGGGTTAGGGTTAGGGTTTGGGTTAGGGTGAGGGTGAGGCTGAGGATTATGGTTATGTTTAGGGTTATGGTTATGTTTAGGGTTAGGTTTAGGTTTAGTGATAGTGTTACGGTGAGGTTTAGGGTTAGGTTTAGGGTTTGGATTAGGCTTAGGTTTAGGCTGACGGTGAGAGTGGAGGTGAAGATTAGGATTAGGGTTAGGGTTAGGGATAGGGTTATTGTTAGTGTTATGGTTAGGATTAAGTTTGCGGTGCGGGTGACCCTGAGGGTAAGGGTATGGTTAGGGTTAAGGTTAGGGTTAGGATTAGGGATAGGCTTAGGGTAGACTGAGGGTGATGGTGGAGGAGAGGATGAGGGTTAGGGTTAGGGTTATTGTTAGTGTTATGGTTAGGGTTAAGTTTGCGGTGATGGTGAGGCTGAGGGTGAGGGTTATGTTTAGGGTTAGGGTTAAGTTTAGGGTTAGTGTTATTGTTAGGGAAAGGTTTAGATTTACGGTGAGGTTGAGTCTGAGGGTGAGGGTTAGGGTTAGGGTGAGGTGTTGGGTGAGATTTAGGGTTAGGGTTAGGGATAGGGTGAGGGTGAGGTTTAGGGTTAGACTTAGGGTTAGGGGGAGGGTTAGGGTGAGGTTTCAGGCTAGGGTTAGTGTTAGGGTAAGGGTGAAGGAAAGGGTTAGTTTGAGGTTTAGGGATAGGGTTAGGCTTAGGGTGAGGGTGAGTGTGACTGTTAGGGTGAGGGTTAGGCTTAGGCTTAGGGTTAGGCTGAAGCTGAGGGTGGGGGTTAGGATTACGGTTAGGGTGACGGTTAGGTTTAGGGTTAGGTTGAGGGTTAGGATATTTAGTGTTAGGATTGGGATTAGGGTGACGGCTAGGGTGAGGGTGAGCTTTAGGGTAAGGCTTAGGATTAGGCTTAGGTTTAGGATAAGTATGAGGTTGAGGGTGAGGGTTAGGTTTAGGGTTATGATTAGGTTTATGGTTAGGGTGAGGGTTAGGACGAGGTTTAGTGTCAGGTTGAGGGTTAGGTTGAGGATGATGGTAAAGGTAAAGGTGAGGTTTCGGCAGAGAGTGAGGGTTTCGTTAAGGGTGAGGTATAGGGTTAGGTTTAGGGTTAGAATAAGGGTTAGGGTTAGGGTAAGGGTTAAATTGAGGATTAGGTTTAGGGTTAGTGTGAGGTTTAGGGTGACGATGAGGGTTAGGGTTAGGGTGAGGATGAGGGTTAGAATTAGGGTTTGGATGAGGGCGATGCTGAGGGTGAGGGTGAGGGTTAGGGTTTTGGTTAGGCTGAGTTTTAGGGTTTGGATTAGGGTTAGAGTTAGGTTTACGGTGAATTGTGAGGTTTAGGGTTAGAGTTAGGGTTAGGGTTATGGTTGGGGTTAGAGATAGGGTGAGGTTTAGGATTAGGATGAGGGTTAGGGATAGTGTGAGTGTGAGTGTTAGTGTTAGGGTTAGTGTTAGGGTGAGGGTAAGCATTATGGTGAGGCTTAGGGTTAGGTTTAGTGTTTTGGTTAGGGTGAGGGTTAGGGTTAGGGTTAGGGTTAGGGTGAGGTTGAGGTTTAGGGTTAGATATAGGGTTAGAGAGAGGGTTAGGGTGAGGGTTAGGGTTAGGGTTAGTGTGAGGGTGAGGTTTAGGTTGAGGTTGAGGTTTAGGGTTAGGGTTAGGGTTAGTGTGACGGATAGTGTTAGGGTGAGGGTTAGGGTTAGGGTGAGTGTTATGGTTAGGATGAGGGTTAGCATTAGGGTTAGTGTTATTGTTAGGGTTAGGTTTAGGCTTATGGTTACAGTGAGGGTGACAGTTAGGGTTAGGGATAGGGTGAGGTTTAGGGTTAGGGTTAGGTTAAGGGTAAGGGTTTGGATGAGGGTTAGTGTTACGGTGAGTGTGAGGGTTAGGGTTCGGGTGAGGGTTAGGTTTAGGATTAGGGTTAGGGTGAGGGTGAGTTTTAGGATTACGGTTAGGTTTAGGTTTAGGTTTAGGTTTAGGGTTAGGATTAATGTTATTGTTAAGGTTGTGGTTAGACTCATGCTGAGGGTAACTGTGAGGGTGAGGGTTAGGGTGAGGGTTAGGGTATGGATTAGTGTTAGGGTTAGGATTAGGGTTAGGGTGAGGGTGAGGTTCAAGGTTAGATTTAGAGTTAGGGGGAGGGTTAGTTCGTGGGTTAGTGTTAGTGTTAGTGTTAGGGTTAAGGTTAGGGTGAGGGTTAGATTGAAGTTAAGGATTAGGGTTAGGATGAGGGTTAGTGTGAGGGTGACTGTGAGGGTTAGAGTTAGGGTTAGGTTGAGGCTGATTTTGAGGTTTAGGGTTAGAGTTCTTGTTAGAGTTAGTGTTAGGATGAGGGTTAGGGTGAGTGTGAGGGTTAGGCTTAGGGTTAGGATTGAGATTAGATAAGGGTTAGGGTTATTGTGAGGGTTAGGGTTAGGCTTAGGGTTAGGGTGAGGGTGAGGGTGAGGGTGAGGGTTAGGGTGAGGGTGAGGGTGAGGGTGAGGGTTAGGGTTAGGGTTAGGGTGAGAGTTAGGGTTCGAGTGAAGTTTAGAGTTTGGATGAGGGTTAGGGTTAGGGTTATGGTGAGTGTGAGGGCTAGGGTTAGGTTGAGGGTTAGGGTTAGGTTTAGGGTTAGGGTGTGGGTTTGTGTTAGGTTTAGTGTGAGGGTTAGCGTTAGGGTGAGGGTTTGGATGAGGGTTAAGTTTATGGTGAGGGTGAGGGTTAGGGTTATGTTTAGGATTAGGTTTAGGGTGAGGGTGTGTGTTAGGATTAGGGTTATGGTTAGGGTAAGGGTTAGGTTTAGGATTAGGATTAGTGTTATTGTTAGGGTTAGAGTTAGAGTTCAAGTGAGGGTGAGGGTGAGGGTTAGGGTGAGGTTTGGTTAGGGGTAGGATTAGGGTTAGGGTGAGGGTGAGGTTTATGGTTAGATTTAGGGTTATGGGGAGTGTTAGTTCGTGGGTTAGGGTTAGGTTTAGTGTTAGGGTTAAGGTTACGGTGATGTTTAGGTTGAGGTTAAGATTTAGGTTTAGGGTTAGGTTTATGATTAGGGTTAGGGTGAGGATGAGTGTGAGTGTTACGTTTAGGGTTAGGCCTCGGCTTAGGTTTAGGCTGAGGGTGAGTGTGGGCGTGAGGATTAGGGTTAGGGTGATGGTTAGGTTTAAGGTTAGGGTGACGGTTAAGATGAGGGTTAGGGTTAGGATTAGGGTTAGGGTGAGGGCTAGGGAGAGGGTGAGGGTTAGGGTAAGGGTTAGGCTTAGGCTTAGGGTTAGGCTGAGTTTGAGGTTGAGGGTGAGGATTAGGGTTAGGGTGATGTTTAGGTTTATGTTTAGGGTGAGGGTTAGGATAAGGTTTAGGGTTAGGGGGAGGTTTAGGGTGAGGATGATCGTAAGGGTAAAGGTGAGTTTTAGGCTGAGGGTGAGGGTTAAGATAAGGTTGTGGGTTAGGGTTCAGTTTAGGGATAGGGGAAGGGTTAGGGTTAGGGTTAGGGTGAGGGCTACATTGAGGTTTAGGGTTAGGGTTAGTGTGAGGTTTAGGGTGAGGATGAGGGTTAGGGTTAGGGTGAGGGTGAGGGTTAGAATTAGGTTTAGGGTGAGGGCTAGGGTGAGGGTGAGGATTTGGGTTAGGGTCTGGTTTAGGATTATGTTGAGGGTTAGGGTTAGTGTGAGGGTTAGTGTTAGGGTTAGTTTTAGTGTTAGGGTGAGAATAAGTGTTAGGGTGAGGGATAGGTTTAGGGTGAGGTTTATGTTTAGGGTGAGGTTTATGGTTAGGTTTGTTGTTAGGGTTAGGGTTACTTTTTCAATGAGCGTGTCGGATAGGGTTATGGGGAGGGGAAGGCTTATTATTAGAGTTAGGGTTAGGGTGAGGCTGAGGGTGAGGGTTAGGTTTAGGGTTAGTGTTAGCTTTAGGGTTAGTGTGAGGGTTAGGGTTAGGCTTAGGCTTCGGCTTAGGCTTAGCCTTAGGCTGAGCATGAGGGTGAGAGTTAGGGTTAGGGTGAGGGTTAGAATAAGGTTTAGGGTTAGGATTAGTGTTAGGGTGAGGGCTAGGCTGAGGGTTAATGTGAGTGTTAGGTTTAGGGATAGGGTTAGGTTTAGGATTAGAGTTAGGTTGAGGGTGAGTGTGAGGGTTAGGGTTAGGGTTAGGCTTAGGGTTAGGTTGAGGGTAAGGGTTAGGGTTTGTGTTAGGGTGAGGGTGAGGCTGAGGATTAGGGTTTGGTTCAGATTTTGGGTTAGGGTTAGGGTTAGGTTTAAGGTGATGGTTAGGGTTAGGGTTAGGCTTAGGATTAGGGTTAGGCTGAGGGTGAGGGTGTGGGTTAGGGTTAGGTTTGGGTTAAGGTGAGGGTGAGGCTGTGGATTAGGTTTACGTTTAGGGTTAGGGTTAGGGTTATGTTTAGGCTTAGGGTTTGGGTTAGCGTGAGGTTTAGGTTTAGATATAGGGTTAGGCGGAGGGTTAGGGCAAGGGTTAGGAATAGGGTTATTGTTAGGGTTAGGGTGAGGGTGAGGGTTAGGTTGAGGTTTAGGTTTAGGGTTAGGGTTAGGGTTAGTGTGAGGGTTAGTGTTAGGGTTAGGGTTAGTGTTAGGGTGAGGGTAAGCGTTAGGGTGAGGGTTTTGTTTAGGGTGAGGTTTATGTTTAGGGTGAGGGTTATGGTTAGGTTTGTTGTTAGGGTTAGGGTTACTTTTTCAATGAGCGTGTCGGATAGGGTTATGGGGAGGGGAAGGCTTATTATTAGAGTTAGGGTTAGGGTGAGGCTGAGGGTGAGGGTTAGGTTTAGGGTTAGTGTTAGGTTTAGGGTTAGTGTGAGGTTTAGGGTTAGGCTTAGGCTTCGGCTTAGGCTTAGCCTTAGGCTGAGCATGAGGGTTAGGGTTAGGGTGAGGGTTAGAATAAGGTTTAGGGTTAGGATTAGTGTTAGGGTGAGGGCTAGGCTGAGGGTTAATGTGAGTGTTAGGTTTAGGGATAGGGTTAGGTTTAGGATTAGAGTTAGGTTGAGGGTGAGTGTGAGGGTTAGGGTTAGGGTTAGGCTTAGGGTTAGGGTGAGGGTTTGTTTTAGGGTGAGGGTGAGGCTGAGGATTAGGGTTTGGTTCAGATTTTGGGTTAGGGTTAGGGTTAGGTTTAAGGTGATGGTTAGGGTTAGGGTTAGGCTTAGGATTAGGGTTAGGCTGAGGGTGAGGGTGTGGGTTAGTGTTAGGTTTGGGTTAAGGTGAGGGTGAGGCTGTGGATTAGGTTTACGTTTAGGGTTAGGGTTAGGGTTATGTTTAGGCTTAGGGTTTGGGTTAGTGTGAGGTTTAGGTTTAGATATAGGGTTAGGTGGAGGGTTAGGGCAAGGGTTAGGAATAGGGTTATTGTTAGGGTTAGGGTGAGGGTGAGGTTTAGGTTGAGGTTTAGGTTTAGGGTTAGGGTTAGGGTTAGTGTGAGGTTTAGTGTTAGGGTTAGGGTTAGTGTTAGGGTGAGGGTAAGCGTTAGGGTGAGGGTTTTGTTTAGGGTGAGGGTTATGGTTAGGGTGAGGGTTAGGTTTAGCTTTAGGGTTATTGTTAGGGTTAGGTTTAGTGTTACAGTTACAATGAGTGTGAGTGTGAGGGTTAGGTTTAAGTTTAGGGTGATGTTTAGTGTTTGGGTTAGGGTTAGAGTGAGGGTTAGGGTGAGGGTGAGGTTTAGGGATAGAGTTAGGGTTAGGGTGAGGGTTAGATTGAGGTTTAATGTTCGGGTTAGTGTTATTGTTAGGGTTAGCGTGACAGTTGGGGGGGTTATTGTTAGCGTTAGCGTTAGGGTTAAGGTGTGGGTGAGGTTTAGTCTTAGAATTAGGGTTAGGGTGAGGCTGAGTGTGAGGGTTAGCTTTAGGGTTAGTGTTAGGGTTAGGGTGATGGTTAGGGTTATGGTTTGGATTAGCCTTATGTTTAGGCTGAGGGTGAGGGTGAGGGTTAGGTTTTGGGTGAGGGTTAGAGTTAGGGTTAGGGTAAGGTTTAGTGTTAGGTTTAGGGTTAGGATGATGGTGAGGTTTAGGGGTAGAGTTAGGATTAGGGTGAGGTTGAGTGTGAGTGTTAGGGTTAGGGTTAATGTTAGGCTTAGGTTTAGGCTGAGGGTGAGGGTGAGTTTTAGGGTTAAGTTTAGGATGAGGTTTAGGTTTAGGGTTAAGGTTAGAATTAGTGTTATGGTGAGATTAATTGTAGGGTTAGAGTTAGGGTCAGTGTTAAGGTTAGGGTTAGGGTGAGTGTTAGCGTTAGGCTTAGGCTTAGGCATAGTCCGAACATGAGGGTGAGGGTTAGGGTTAGGGTTAGGGTGATGGTTCGGGTTAGGGTTAGTGTTATTGATAGGGTTAGGGTTAGAGTTACGGTGAGGGTGAGGGTGAGGGTGCGGGTGAGGTTTAGGGTTAGGGTTCGGGTGGGGTTTACGGGTAGTGTTAGGGTTATGGTTACGGTGAGGGTTATGGTTAGGATTATGGTTAGGGTGAGGGCTAGGGTGAGGTTGAGGGTTAGGGTTAGGTTTAGGCTTAGGCTTAGGGTTAGTCTGAGGGTGAGGTTGAGGGTGAGGGATAGGGTTAGGGTAATGGTTAGGGTTACGGTTAGGGTGAGGGTAAGGATGAGGGTTAGTGTTAGGGTGAGGGTTAGAGTGAGGGTGATGGTAAGTGTAAAGGTGAGGATTAGGCTGAGGCTAGGGTTAAGATAAGGGTGAGGGTAAGTGTTAGGGTGAGGGTTAGGGTTAGGGTGAGTTTGATGGTTAGGGTGAGGGTTAGAGTTAGGGTTATGGTTATTGTTAGGGTTAGGATTAGGGTTAACCTTACAGTTAGTCTGAGTGTAAGGGTTAGGTTTAGGGTGAGGTTAGGTTAGGGTATTGGTTAGAATTTTGGTTAGGTTTAGGATTAGGGTTAGGGTGAATGCTAGGGTGAGGATGAGGGTTAGGGTTAGGGTTAGAGTTAGGGTTAGAATTATGGTTAGGGTGAGGGTGAGTGTGTGGGTTAGGGTTAGGTTTAGGGTTAGGCTTAGGGTTAGACTAAGGGTGAGATTAGGGGTGACTGTTAGGGCTAGGGTGAGGTTTAGGTTTAGGGTTAGGGTGAGGGGTAGGATGAGGATTAAGGTTAGGATTAGGGTTAGGGTGAAGACTAGGGTGAGGTTGAGGGTTAGGGTTAGGGTTACCGTGAGGGACAGGTTTGGGGTTAGAGTTAGGGTTAGGGTGAGGGATAGGGTGAGTTTAGGGTTAGGATTAGTGTTATGGTTAGGGTGAGGGTGAGGGCTAGTTTTAGGATGAGGGTTAGGTTTAGGGTGATGGTTAGGGTTAGGGTTACGGTGGGGTCAGGGTTAGGGTTAGGTTGAGGGTTAGAATTAGGTTTAGGGTTAGGTTGAGTGTTAGGGTTAGTATTAGGGTGAGGGTTTGGATGAGGGTTAAGGTTACAATTAGTTTTAAGGTGAGTCCTAGGGTGAGGATGAGGGTTATTGTTAGGGTTAGGGTGAGGTTTAGGGTTAGGGTTAGGTTTAGGGTTACAGTGAGGGTGAGGGTTAGGGTTAGGGTTAGAGTTACACTGAGGGTGAGGGTAAGGATCAGGGTTAGGGTGAGGTTTAGGGTTTGGGTTATGGTTAGGGTAAGGGTGAGGTTTAGGGTTAGAGTTAGGGTTAGGGGGAGGGTTAGGGTGAGCGTTAGAGTTAGGGTTAGTGTTAGGGTTAGGGTTAGGGTGAGTGTTAGATTGAGGTTTAATGCTAGGGTTTGGGTTATGTTTAGGATTAGGTTGACTGTGAGGGTGAGTGTGAGGGTTAGGATTAGGTTGAGGTTTATGGTTAGGGTTACAGTGAGGGTGAAGTTTAGGGTAAGGGTGGGAGTTAGGGTTAGGGTCAGGGTGAAGTTGAGGGTTAGGATTAGGGTTAGGTTTAGAGTTACAGTGAGGGTGAGGGTGAGATTGAGGGTAAGGATCAGGGTTAGGGTGAGGTTTAGGGTTAGGGTTATGGTTAGGGTCAGGGTGAGATTCAGGGTTAGAATTAGAGTTAGGGGGAGGGTTAGGGTTAGTGTTAGGCTGAGTGTTAGATTGAGGTTTAATATTAGGGTTAGGGTTACGTTTAGGATTAGGTTTACGGTGAGGATGAGTGTGAGGGTTAGGGTTAGGGTTCGGCTTAGGCTTAGGGTTAGGCTGAGGATATGGTTGGGGATGAGGATTAGTTTTAGAAAGATGGTTAGGTTTATGGTTAGGTTAAAGGTTAGGATGAGGGTTAGGGTGAGGGCTTGGGTGAGGGTGAGTGTTAGGTTTAGGTTTAGGCTTAGGCTTAGGTTTAGGCTGAGGGTGAGGGTGAGGGTGAGGGTAGGCTTAGGGTGATGGTTGGGATTCCCGTTAGGGTGAGGGTTAGGATGAGGATTAGGGTTAGGGTGAGGGTTAGTGTGAGGGTGACGGTAAGGTTAAAAGTTATCGTTAGGCTGAGGGTGAGGGTTATGGTAAGTGTGTGGGTTAGGGTTAGGGTGAGGTTGAGGGTTAGGGTTAGCACGATGGTTAGGGTTAGTGTGAGGGTTAGTGTTAAGGTGAGTGTTAGTGTTAGGGTGAGGTTAAGTGTTAGGGTGAGGGTTAGTGTTAGGGTGAAGGTTATCCTTAGGATGAGGATTAGGGTTAGGGTTAGGGTTATTGTTAGGGTTAGGGTTAGGGTTACGGTTAAGTTGAGGGTGAGGGTGAGTTTGAGGTTTTGGGTTAGGATGAGGTTCAGGTTTAGGGTTAGGGTTAGAGTTAGGGTTAGGGTGATGGTTAGGGTTTGAGTTCGGTTTAGTGTTATTGTTGGGGTTAGGGTGAAGTTTAGGGTTAGTGTTAGGATTAGGCTTAGGCTTAGGCTTAGGCTGAGCATGAGGGTGAGGGTTAGGGTTAGGGTTAGGGTGGGGTTTAGGGTTAGGGTTAGGGTGAGGGTGAGGTTGAGGGTTAGATATAGGGTTAGGGGGAGGGTTAGGGTTAGTGTTAGAGTGAGGGTAAATGTTAGGGTGAGGGTTAGGAATAGGGTTAAGGTTATTCTTAGGGTTAGGTTTAGGGTTACGGTTACCTTGAGGGTGAGGATAAGGGTTAGGTTTAGGGTTAGGGTGAGGTTTAGGGTTTGGGTTAGTGTTAGAGTTAGGTTTAGGGTGAGGGTGTGTTTTAGGTTAGAGTTAGGGTTAGGGTAAGGGTTAGGGTGAGGGTTAGGGTTAGTGTTCCTTTTTAGGTTAGGGTTAGGGTGAGAGTTAAGGGGAGGGTTAGAGTTAGGGTTAGGATTAGGAATAGAGTTAGTGTGAGGGTGAGGGTTATGTTTAAGGTGAGTATTGGGGTTAGGGTTAGAGTGAGGGTTAGGGTGAGGGTTAGGCTTAGGCTTAGGGTTTGGTCATGGGCTATGGTGAGGGTGAGGGTTAGGGTTAGGGTTAGGGTGAGGCTTAGGTTGAGGGTTTGTCTTAGTGTTAGGGTGGGGGTTGGGGTTAGGTTTAAGTTTAATATTAGGTAGAGGGTGAGGTGACTGTGAGGTTAGGGTTAGGGTGAGGGTGAGGTTTAGGGTTAGAGTTAGCGTTAGGGTGAGGGTTAGTGTGAGGGTTAGGGTTAGGGTAAGTGTTACAGTTAGGGTTAGGGTGAGGGTGAGTGTGAGGGTCAGTGTTAGTCTTAGGCTTAGGCTTAGGCTTAGGCCGAGCATGAGGGTGAGGGTCAGGTTTAGGGTTAGCATTCGGGTTAGGGTGAGGGTTAGAGTGAATGTGATGGTTAAGTTAGCGTTAGGGTGAGGTTTAGGGTTAGGGTTAGGGTTATGGTGAGGGTGAGAGTTAGGGTTAGGGTTAGGGTTAAGGTGAGGGTGAGGGTTAGGATTAGGGAAAGGGTTAGAGTTACAGTGAGGGTGAAGATGAGGGTGAAGGTTAGGATCAGGGTTAGGGTGAGGTTAAGGGTTAGGTTATGGTTAGGGTTATGGTTAGGGTGAGGGTGTTGTTTAGGGTTAGATTTATGGTTAGGGGGTGGGTTAGGGTGAGGGTTAGGTTTAGGGTTAGTGTTAGGGTTAGGGTTAGGGTGAGGGTCAGGTTGAGGTATAATGCTAGGATTAGTGTTAGGTTTAGGATTAGGTTTACAGTGAGGGTGAGTGTGAGGGTTAGGGTTAGGGTTCGGCTTAGGCTTAGGGTTAGGCTGAGGGTATGGGTGGGGATGAGGATTAGGTTTAGAAAGATGGTTAGGGTTATGGTAAGGTTAAGGGTTCGGATGAGGGTTAGGGTTAGGATTAGGGTTAGGGTGAGTGTGAGTGTTTGGGTTAGGGTTAGGCTTAGGCTTAGTGTTAGGTTGAGGGTGAGGATGACGGTGAGGGTTAGGATTAGGGTGATGGTTGGGGTTACCGTTGGGTGCGGGTTAGGATGAGGATTAGGGTTAGGCTGAGGGTTAGGTTGAGGCTGAAGTTAAGGGTAAAGGATGAGGGTTAGGCTGAGGGTGAGGGTTAGGGTAAGGGTGAGGGTTAGGGTTAGGGTGAGGGTGAGGGTTAGATTGAGGATTAGTGTTAGGGTTAGTGTGAGGTTTAGGGTGAGGATAAGGGTTAGCATTAGGTTGAGGGCTAGTTTGAGCGTGAGGGTTAGGGTTAGGGTGAGGTTAAGGTTTAGGTTGAGGGTTAGGGTTAGTGTGAGAGTTAGAGTTAGGGTCAGGGTTTGTGTTAAGATGAGGGTAAGTGTTAGTGTGAGGGTTAGGTTTAGGGTGAAATTTATGGTTAGGATGAGGGTTAGGGTTAGGGTTAGGGTTATTGTTAGGTTTAGGGTGACGGTTACGGTTACAGTGAGGGTGTGGTTGAGGGTGAGGGTTAGGGTTAGATTGAGGCTTAGGTTTAGGGTTAGGGTTAGAGTTAGGTTTAGGGTGAGGGTGAGGTTTAGAGTTAGGGTATGTGTTAGTGTTGGGGTTATAGTGAGGGTTAGGGTTAGTGTTAAGATTAGGCTTAGGCTTAGGCTGAGCATGAGGGTGAGGGTTAGGGTCAGGGTTAGGGTGGGGTTTAGGGTTAGGGTTAGGGTGAGGGTGAGGTTGAGGTTGAGGGTTAGGTATAGGTTGAGGGGGAGGGTTAGGGTGAGGGTTCTGTTTAGGGTTATTGTTAGGGTTAGGGTTAGGTTTAGGTCTTCGATTAGTGTGAGGGTTAGTGTTAGGTTTAGTGTTACAGTTAGGGTGAGGGTAAGTGATAGTGTGATGGTTTGGGTTAGTGTGAGGGTTATGGTTAGGGTGAGGGTTTGGAATAGGGTTAGGGTTACTGTTAGGGTTAGGTTTAGGGTTAGGGTTAAGGTGAGGGTGAGGATGAGGGTTAAGGTTAGGGTAAGGGTGAGGTTTAGGGTTTGGCTTAGGGTTAGAGTAAGGGTTAGGGTTATGGTTAGGTTGAGGGTGAGGGTTAGGGTGAGAGTTAGGGGGAGGGTTAGGGTTAGGGTGAGGGTTAGGGTTAGTGTAAGTGTGAGGGTTAGGATGAGGGTTAGGGTTAGGATTAGGGTTAGGGTGAGGGCTAGGGTGAGGGTGAGGTTTACGGTTAGGGTTAGTGTGAGGTTTAGGTTTAGGGTGAGGGTAAGTGTGTGTTAGGGATAGGTTTAGGGTTAGGCTTAAGGTTAGGCTGAGGGTGGGGGTGAGCTTGAGGGTTAGGGTTAGGGTGATGGTTAGGGTTATCTTAGGGTGAGGTTTAGTGTTAGTGTTAGGGTTAGAGTTAGGGTTAGGGTGAGGTTGAGGTTTAGGAGTAGGTTTAGGGTTAGGGTGAGGTTTAGGATTAGGATTAGGGTTAGGGTGAAGGCTAGGGTGAGGGTTACGGTGAGGGTTAGGTTTAGGGGTACTGTTAAGTTTACGGGTAGGTTTAGGGTTAGGGTGAGGGTTAGGGTGAGGGTTCGGGTGAGTGTGATGGTAAGCCTAAAGGTGAGGATTAGGCTGAGGCTGAGGGTTAAGATAAGGGTGAGTGTAAGTGTTAGGGTGAGGGTTAGGGTTAGGGTGAGTGTTATGGTTAGGGTGAGGGTTAGATTTAGGGTTATGGTTATTATTAGGGTTAGGGTTAGGTTTACCCTTACAATGAGGGTGAGGGATAGGGTTAGGTTTAGGGTGAGGTTTAGGGCTAGGGTTATGGTTAGAGTTTGGGTTAGGGTTAGGATTAGGGTTAGGGTGAAGGCTAGGGTGAGGGTGAGGGTTAGGGTTAGGGTTAGGGTTTGGGTTAGGATTAGGGTTAGGGTGAGGGTGATTGTGTGGGTTCGGGTTAGGTTTAGGGTTAGGCTTAGGGTTAGGCTAAGGGTGAGGTTGATGGTGAGGTTTAGGGTTAGGGTGAGGGTTAGGTTTAGGGTTAGATTGAGGGTGAGTGTGTTGGTTAGGGTTAGGTTTAGGATTAGGCTTAGGGTTAGACTAAGTGTGAGGTTAAGGTGACGGTTAGGGTTAGGGTTAGGGTTAGGTTTAGGGTGAGGGTGAGGGTTAGGATGAGGGTTAAGGTTAGGATTAGGGTTAGGTTGAAGGCTAGGGTGACGGTGATGTTTAGGGTTAGGGTTACGGTTAAGGTAAGGGTCAGGATTAGGGTTAGAGTTATGGTTAGGTTGAGGGATAGGGTGAGGTTTAGGGTTAGGATTAATGTTAGGGTTAGGGTGACGGTGAGGGTTAGGGTTAGGATGTGTGTTAGGTTTAGGGTGAGTGTTAGGGTTAGGGTTACGTTGGTGTCTGGGTTAGTGTTAGGTTGAGGGTTAGAATTAGGTTTAGGCTTAGGTTGAGGGTTAGGTTTAGGGTTAGGGTGAGGTTTAGGGTTAGATATAGGGTTAGGGGAGGGTTAGGGTAAGGGTTAGTAATAGGGTTAGTGTTAGGGATTGGGTGAGGTTGAGGGTTAGGTTGAGGTTTATGGTTAGGGTTAGTGTGAGGGTTAGTGTTAGGGTGAGGGTAAGTGTTAGGGTGAGGGTTTGGGTTAGGGTGAGGGTTATGGTTAGGGTGAGGGTTAGCACTAGCTTTAGGGTTATTTTTAGGGTTAGGTTTAGGTTACGGTTACTGTGAGGGTGAGTGTGAGGGTTAGGGCTAAGGTTAGGGTGAGATTTAGTGTTTGGATTAGGGTTAGAGTTAGGGTTAGTTTGAGTCTGAGAGCTAGCGTTAGGGTTAGGGTTAGTGTTAGAGTTATGGTTAGGGTGAGGGTTAGGGTGAGGGTGAGGGTTAGGCTTAGGGTTAGGATTAGGATTAGGGTAACGTTTAGGGTGAGTGTGAGGTTTAGGGTTCGGGTTAGGGTGAGGGTAAGTGTTAGGGTGAGGGTTAGGTTTAGGGTGAAGGATATGGTTAGGATGAGGGTTAGGGTTAGGATTATTGTTATTGTAAGGTTTAGGGCTAGGGTTATGGTTACGGTGAGGGTGAGGGTTAGGATTAGGGTTAAGGTGAGGTTGAGGTTTAGGTTTAGGGTTAGATTTAGGGTTAGGGTGAGGGATAGGATGAGTGTTAGGGTTAGGGTTAGGGTGAGAGTTAGGTGGAGGTTAAGGATTAGGGATAGGGTTAGGATTAGTGTTAGGGTGAGGGTGAGTGTGTATGTTAGGGTTAATTTTAGGGTTAGGCTTAGGGTTAGGCTGAGGGTGAGGTTGAGGGTGAGGGTTAGGGTTAAGATGAGGGTTAGGTTTAGGGTTAGGGGGAGGGTTAGGATGAGGGTTAGGATTAGGATTAGGGTTAGGTTGAGGGCTATGGTGAGGGTGAGGGTGAGGTTTAGGGTTAGGGTTAGGGTGAGGGTGAGATTTAGGTTTAGATTTTGTTTTAGGTTGAGGCTGAGGGTGAGTGTTATGGTTAGGGTTTGTGTTAGGGTTAGGGTTAAGGTGAGGGTTAGGGTGAGGGTGAGTGTTAGGGTTAGGGTTAGGATTAGGATTAGGGTAATAGGGTGAGTGTGAGTGTTTTGGTTAGGGTTAGTTTTAGGCTTAGGGTTAGGTTGAGTGTGAGGGTGAGGATGAGGGTTAGGGTAAGGGTGAGGGTTAGGGTTAGGTTTAGGGTTAGGGTGAGAGTTTGGGTTCAGGGTCAGTTTAGGTTTAGGATGAGAGTTAGGGTTACAGTTTCGGTCAGCGTGAGGGTTAGGGTTAGGTTGAGGGTTAGGGTTAGGGTGAGGGTTAGGGTGAGTTTAGGATGAGGATTAGGGTTAGGATTAGGGTTAGGGTGAGGGCTAGGGTGAGGATAAGGTTTAGTGTTAGTGGTAGTGTGAGGTTTAGGTTTAGAGTTAGGGTTAGGGTGAGGTTTTGGATGAGGGTTAGGGTAATGATGAGGGTCAGGTTTAGGGTGAGGGTGAAGGTTAGGGCTACGATTAGGGTTAGGTTGAGGGTGAGTGTTAGTATTAGGGTTAGGGTTAGGTTTAGGGTTAGGTTTAGGGTTACCATTAGTGTTATTGTTAAGGTTATGGTTAGAGACGGTGAGGGTGAGGGTCAGGGTCAGGGTGAGGTTTAGAGTTAGGGTGAGGTTTAGGGTTAGGGTTAGGGTGAGGGTGAGGTTTAGCGTTAGATTTAGAGTTAGGGGGAGGGTTAGTTCGTGGGTTAGTGTTAGGTTTAGTGTTAAGGTAAAGGTTAGGTTGAGGTAAAAGGTTAGGGTTAGGATTGGTTAGGGTGAGGGTGAGTGTGAGGTTTAGTGTTAGGGTTAGGCTTAGGCTTAGGGTGAGGCTGAGGGTGAGGGTGGGGCTGAGGATTAGGGTTAAGTTGATGGTTAGGGTTTGGGTTACAGTGAGCGTTAGGGTTTGGGTTAGTGTTAGAGTTAGGTTTAAGGTGAGGTTGAGGTTTATGGTTAGAGTTACGGTTAGGGTGAGGGTTAGGTTCAGGGTTAAGTTTAGGATTATTTTTAGGGTTATGTTTAGGGTGAGATTTAGGGGGAGGGTTAGGGTTAGGGATAGGGTTAGGATTAGGGTTACAGTGAGGGTGAGAGTGTATGTTTGGTTTAGGTTTAGGTTTAGGCTTTAGGTTAGGCTGAGGTTGAGGTTGAGGTTGAGGGTTAGGGTTAGGTGAGGGTTAAGGGGAGGGGGAGGTTTAGGGTTAGAGTTGGGGTTAGGGTGAGGGTGAGCGTGAGATTTAGGGTTAGTGTTAGAATTAGGGTTAAGGTGAGGGTTAGGGTGAGTGTCCTATTTCCGGTTAGGGTTAGGATTAGGATTAGGATTAGGTTTAGGGTGAGTGTGAGGATTAGGTTTAGGGTTAGGCTTAGGCTTAAGCTTAGGCTGAGGGTGAGGGTGAGGGTGAGCGTTAGGGTTAGGGTGAGGGTTAGGTTTAGGGTTAGGGTGTGAGTTAGGGTTCTGGTTAAGTTTAGGGTTAGTGTGAGGGTTAGGGTAAGGGTTAGGGTGAGGTTTAGGGTTAGGGTTCGGTTGAACGTTAGGGTTAGTGTTAGGGTTAGGGTGATGATGAGGGTTAGGTTTAGTATTAGGTTAGGGTGAGGGTGTGTGCTAAGATCAGGATTAGGGTTGTGGTTATTGTTAGGTTTATGGTTAGGATTAGTGTTATTGTTAGGGTTAGAATTAGAGTTAAGGTGAGGGTGATGGTCAGGGTTAGGTTTAGGTTGAGGTTGAGGTTTAGGTTTAGGGGTAGGATTAGGGTTAGGTTGAGGGTGAGGTTTATGGTTAAATTTAGGGTTAGGGGGAGGGTTAGTTCTTAGATTAAGGTTAGGGTTAGTGTTAGGGTTAAGGTTAGGGTGAGGATTAGGTTGAGGTTACGGGATAGAAGTAGGGGTAGGGTTAGGATTAGGGTTAGGGTGGGGGTGACTGTGAGGGTTAGGGTTAGGGTTAGGATTATGCTTAGGGTTAGGCTGAGGGTGAGGGTGAGAGTGAGGGTTAGGTTTAGGGTGAGGGTTAGGTTTAGGTTTAGGGTGAGGTTTAGTGTTAGGTTTAAGATTAGGTTCAGGGTGAGGTTTAGGGTTAGAGTTAGGTTTAGGGTGAGGGTGAGTGTGAGGGTTAGGGTTAGGGTTAATGTTCGGCTTAAGTTTAGGCTGAGGGTGAGGGTGAGTGTTAGGGTTATGTTAAGGATGAGGTTTAGGGTTAGGGTTAGGGTTAGAATTAGTGTTAGGGTGAGAGTGAGGTTTAGGGATAGAGTTAGGGTTAGTGTTAGGGTTAGGGCTAGGGTGAGGGTTAGGGTTAGGCTTAGGCTTAGTCCGAGCATGAGGGTGAGGGTTAGGGTTAGGGTTATGGTGATGGTTTGTGTTAGGGTTAGAGTTACCGTGAGGGTGGGGGTGCGGGTCACAGTTAGGGTTAGGGTTAGGGTGGGGTTTATGGGAAGGGTTAGGGTGAGGGTTAGGGTGAGGGTTCGGGTGAGTGTGATGGTAAGCCTAAAGGTGAGGTTTAGGCTGAGGCTGAGGGTTAAGATAAGGGTGAGTGTGATAGGGTGAGGGTTATGGTTAGGGTGAGTGTTATGGTTAGGGTAAGGGTTAGAGTTAGGGTTACGGTTATTGTTAGGTTTAGGGTGAGGTTTAGGGATAGAGTTAGGGTTAGGGGGAGGGTTAGGGTGAGCGTTAGACTTAGGGTTAGTATTAGGGTTAGGGTTAGGGTGAGTGTTAGTTTGAGGTTTAATGTTAGGTTTTGGTTTATGTTTAGGATTAGGTTCACGGTGAGGGTGAGTGTGAGGGTTAGGGTGAGGGTGAGGGTTAGATTGAGGATTAGTGTTAGGGTTAGTGTGAGCTTTAGGGTGAGGATGAGGGTTAGGGTTAGGTTGTGGGCTAGGTTGAGGGTGAGGGTTAGGATTAGGGTGAGGTTTAGGGTTAGGGTTATGCTTAGGGTTAGTGTGAGGGTTAGTGTTAGGGGGGGGGTTAGTGTTAGGATGAGGGTAAGTGTTAGGGTGAGGGTTAAGTTTAGGGTAAAGGTTATGGTTAGGATGAGGGTTAGGGTTCCGGTTCGGGTTATTTTTAGGGTTAGGGATAGGGTTACGGTTACGGTGAGGGTAAGAGTGAGGGTTAGTTTTAGGATGAGGTTTAGGTTTAGTGTTAGGGTTAGTGTAAGGGTTAGGGTGAGGGTGAGGTTTAGGGTTGGAGTTAGGTTTAGTGTTATTGTTGGGGTTAGGGTGAGTTTTAGGGTTAGTGTTAGACTTAGGCTTAGGCTTAGGCTTAGGCTGAGCATGAGAGTGAGGGTTAGGGTCAGGGTTAGTGTGCGGTTTAGGGTTAGGGTTAGGGTGAGTGTGAGGTTGAGGGTTAGATATAGGGTTAAGGGGAGGGTTATTGTGTTGGTTAGGGTTAGTGTTAGGGTGAGGGTAAGTGTTAGGATGAGGGTTAGGAATAGGGTTAAGGTTATTCTTAGGGTTAGGTTTAGGGTTACGGTTATGGTGAGGGTGAGGTTGAGGGTTAGGGTTAGGGTTGGGGTGAGGTTTAGGGTTTGGCTTAGTGTTAGAGTTAAGTTTAGGGTGAGGGTGAGGTTTAGGTTAGAGTTAGGGTTAGGGTGAGGGTTAGGTTGAGGGTTAGGGTTAGTGTTCGTGTTAAGGTTAAGGTTAGGGTGAGAGTTCAGGGGAGGGTTAGAGTTAGGGTTAGGGTTAGGATTAGAGTAAGGGTGAGGGTGAGGTTTATGTTTAAGGTGAGTGTTGAGGTTAGCGTTATTGTGAGGGTTAGCGTGAAGTTTAGGCTTAGGCTTAGGGTTTGGTTATGGGCTATGGTGAGGGTGAGGGTTAGGTTTAGGGTGAGGGTAAGGGTGAGGGTTAGTCTTAGTGTTAGCAATAGGGTTGGTGTTAGGGTTAGGTTTAATATTAGGCAGAGGGTGAAGGTGAGGGTGAGGGTTAGGGGTAATTTTAGGGTTAGGGTGAGGTTTAGAGTTAGAAGTAGGGTTAGGGTGAGGGCTAGAGTGAGGGTGAGGTTTAGGGTTAGGGTTGGGGTGAGGTTTAGGGTTAGGGTTAGGGTTAGAGTTAAGGTTAGGGTGAGGCTGATTTTGAGGGTTAGGGTTAGGGTTAGTGTTAGATTTAGGGATAGGTTGAGGGCTAGGGTGAGGGTGAGGGTTACACTTACCCTTATGATTATTATTAGGGTAAAGGTTAGGGTGAGTGTGAAGGTTAGGATTAGGGTTAGGGTTAGGGTTAGTTTGAGGGTGAGGTTGAGGTTGAGGGTTTGGGTTAGGGTGAGGTTTAGGGTTAGGGTAAGGGTGAGAGTTAGGGTTCTGGTTAAGTTTAAGATTAGGGTGAGGGTTAGGGTTAGGGTTACGGTGAGCATGAGGGTTAGGGTTAGGTTGAGGGTGAGGGTTAGTGTTAGGGTTAGGGGGTGGGTTAGTGTTAGGTTTAGGGTGAGGGTTAAGAGGAGAATTAGGGTTACCATTATGGTTAGGGTGAGGGCTAGGTTGAGGTTGAGGGTTAGGGTTTGTGTTAGGGTGAGCTTTAGGGTTAGTGTTAGGTTTAGTGTGAGGGTTTGGTTGAGGGTTAAGGTTAAGTTGAGGGTGAGGTTTTGGGTTAGGGTTAGGGTTAGGATTAGGGTTATTGTTAGGGTTAGGGTTCAGGTTATGGTTATGATTAAGGTGCGGGTGAAGGGTAGGATTAGGGTAAGGGTTAGGATGAGGTTTAGGTTTAGAGTTAGGGTTAGGGTGAGAGTAAGGTTTAGGGTTAGATTTTGGGTTAGTGTTAGGGTTAGCGTTAGGGTGATGGTTAGGGTTAGGGTTCGGCTTAGGCTTAGGCCGAGCATGAGGGTGAGGGTTAGGGTTAGGGTGAGGGTTACAATGATGTTTAGGGTTAGGATTAGGGTTAGGGTGAGGGCTAGGGTGAGGGTTATGGTGGGCGTTAGGGTTAGGGATAAGGTTAGGTTTAGGATTAGGTTTAGGGTGAGGGTTAGGTTTAGGGTTTTGGTTAGGGTGAGGGTGAGGCTGAGGATTATGGTTAGGTTTAGGGTTAGGGTTAGATTTAGGGTTAGGTTTAGGTTTATGGTTAGGGTTAAGGTGAGGTTTAGGGTTAGGGTTAGGGTTAGGATAAGGCTTCAGGTTAGGCTGAGGTTGACAGTGGGGGTGAGGATTCGGGTTAGATTTAGGGTTAGTGTTATTGTTAGTGTTATGGTTAGGGTTAAGTTTGTTGTGAGGATGTGGCTGATGGTGAGGTTTATGGTTAGGTTTAAGGTTAAGGTTAGGGTTAGGGTGAGGCTTAGGGTTAGGCTCATGGTGATGGTGGGGGTGAGGATTAGGGTTAGGGTTAGTGTTAGGGTTATTGTTAGTGTTATGGTTAGGGTTAAGTTTGGTGTGAGGGTGAGGCTGAGGGTGACGATTATGGTTAGGGTTAGGGTTTGGGTTAGAGTTAGGGTTATTGTTAGGTATAGGGTTAGAGTTACAGTGAGGTTGAGGGTGAGTGTGAGGGATAGGGTTACAGTGAGTTTTAGGGTGAGGTTTAGGGTTAGGGTTAGGGTTAGGGTGAGGGTGAGGTTAAGGGTTAGACTTAGGGTTAGGGGGAGGGTTAGGCTGAGGTTTAGGGCTAGGGTTAGTGTTAGGGTTAGGGTGAGGTTTAGGGTTAGGGTTAGGGTTAGGGTGAGGGTGAAGTTTTTAGTGTTAGGCTTAGGGTTAGAGATAGGGTAAGGGTGAGGGTGAGATTTAGGGGTAGAGTTAGGATTTGGGTGAGGGTTAGGTTGAGGGTTAGGGTTAGGGTGAGGGTTAAGCTGGGGGTGACGGTAAGGGTAAAGTTGAGGGTTAGGCCTAGGGTGAGGGTTACAGTAGGGTGAGGGTTCGGTTATGGGTGGGCGTTAGGGTTAGGGTGAGTGTCAGGGTGAGGGTTAGATTGAGGATTAGTGTTAGTGTTAGTGTGAGGTTTAGGGTGAGGATGAGGGTTAGGGTTAGGGTGAGGGCTAGGGTGAGGGTGAGGATTAGGGTTAGTGTTAGGGTGAGGTTAGGGTTAGTTTGAGGGTTATGGTTAGGGTCAGGGTTAGGGTTAGGGTTAGTTTTAGTGTTAGTGTTAGGGTTAGGGTTATGTTAAGGTTAGGGTTACGGTTATTGTTAGGGTTAAGGTTAGGATGAGGTTTAGGTTTAGAGTTAGGGTTAGTGTGAGGGTGAGGTTTGGGGTTAGAGTTAGGGTTAGTGTTAGGGTTAGGGTTAGGGTGAGAGTTAGGTTTAGGGTTAGGCTTAGGCTTTGGTTTTGGTTTAGTTAGGCCCAGCATGTGGATGAGGGATAGGGTTAGGGTTAGGGTGAGGGTTAAGGTTAGGGTTAGAGTGAGGATTAGGATGAGGTTTAGGGTTAGGATCAGGGTTAGGCTGAGGGTTAGGGTGAGGGTTAGGATTAGGGATAGTGTTAGGTTTAGGATTAGGTTTAGGGTGAGAGTGAATATGCAGGTTAGAATTAGGGTTAGGGTGAGGCTTAGGGTTAGGGTGAAGGTTAGGGTTAGGGTTTGGTTAGGGTGAGGATGGGCTGAGGATTAGGGTTAGGTTTAGGTTTAGGGTTAGTGTTAGTGTTAGTGTTAGGCTTAGGGTTACAGTGAGGGTTAGGCTTAGGGTTAAGTTTATTGTTACAGTTAGGGTTAGGGTTACAGTTACAGTGAGGGTGCGGTGAGGGTTAGCATTAGGATTATGGTGAGATTTAGTGTTAGGGTTAGGGTTAGAGTTAGGGTTAAGGTGAGGGTGAAGTTTAGGGGTAGAGTCAGGGTTAGGGTGAGGGTTAGGGTGAGGGTTAGTGTTAGGGTGAGGGTTAGTGTGGGGGTGACGGTACGGGTAAACGTGAGGGTTAGGCTGAGGGTGGGGGTTATCCTAAGGGTGAGGGTTAGGGTTAGGGTGAGAGTTAGGGTTAGAGGTAGGGTGAGGATGAGGGTTAGATTGAGGATTAGTGTTAATGTTAGTGTGAGGTTTAGGTTGAGGATGATTGTTAGGGTTAGGGTGAGGGCTAGGGTGAGGGTGAGGTTTAGGGTTAGGTTTAGGGTAAGGTTTAGGGTTTGGGTGATGGTTAGGGTTAGTGTGAGTGTTAATCTTAGGGTTAGGGTGAGGGTTAGGATGAGGTTTATGGTTAGGATTAGGGTTAGAGTGAGGGCTAGGATGAGGCTTAGGGTGAGGGTTAGGGTAAGGTATAGGGTTATGTTTAGGATTAGGGTTAGGGTGAAGGTGAGTGTGAGGGTTAGGGTTAGGGTGAGGGTGAGGGTTAGGGTTAGGGTTGCAGTGAGGGTTCGGCTTAGGGGTAGGGTTAAGCTTAGGGTCAGGCTGAGGGTGAGGGTGGGGGTGAGGATTAGGTTTCGGTTAGGGTTAGGTTTAGGGTTATTGTTAGTGTTATGGTTAGGGTTAATTTGCGGTGAGGGTGAGGCTGAGGGTGAGGGTTATGGTTGGGTTAGGTTTAGTGTTAGGTTTAGTCGTAATGTTAGGTTTAGGGTTAGAGTTACGGTGAGGTTGAGGTGAGGGTGAGGGTTAGGGTAAGGGTGAGGTTTAGGGTGAGGTTTAGGGTGAGTGTTAGGGTTAGGGTTAGGGTGAGTGTAAGTGTTAGGTTGAAGGTTAGGCTTAGGTTTAGGGTTAGGATGAGGGTGAGGGTGGGGGTGAGGATTAGGGTAAGGGTGATGGTTCGGGTTAGTGTTAGTGTTATTGTTAGGGTTAGGTTTAGAGTTCCTGTGAGGGTGAGGGTGCCGGTGAGGGTTAGGGTTACGGTTTGTGTGGGGTTTAGGGTTAGGGTTAGGGTTAGTGTTAGTTTGAGGGTGAGGTTTAGGTTTAGATATATGGTTCAGGAGAGGGTTAGGTATAGGGTTAGTGTTAGGGTGAGGATTAGTATTAGGGTCAGGGTAAGTGTTAGGGTGAGGGTTTGGGTTAGTGTGAAGGTTATATTTAGGGTTAGGGTGAGGTTTAGGTTTTGGGTTAGAGTTAGGTTTAGGGTGAATGGTAGGTTGAGGGTTAGGGTTATGGTTAATGTTAGGATTAAGTTTATGTTGAGAGTCAGGGGGAGGTTTAGGGTTAGGGTTAGGTTTCGATTAGGGTTAGGGTGAAGGTGAGTGTGTGTGTTAGGGTTAGGTTTAGGGTTAGGCTTAGTTTTAGGCTCAGGGTGAGGTTGAGGATGAGGGTTAGGGTTAGGGTGAGGGTTAGGCTTCGGGTTAAGTTTAGGGTTAGGGTGAGGGTTAGGGTAAAGGTTATGGTGAGGGTGAGGGTTAGGGTTAGGTTGAAGGTTATGTTTAGCGTGAGGGTGAGGGTGAGGGTTAGCATTAGGGTTAACGTGAGAGTTAGGATGAGGGTTAGTTTTAGGATTAGGGTTAGAGTGAGGGCTATTGTGTGTGTGAGGTTTAGGGTCAGGGTTAGGGTGAGGTTTAGGGTTACCGTAAGGGTTAGGGTTAGGGTGAGGGTGAGGTTTAGGGTTAGAGTTAGTGTTTGGGTGAGGCTGAAGGTGAGGATTAGGGTTAGGGTTAGTTTTAGATTTAGGGTTAGGATGAGGGTTAGGGTTAGGCTTAGGGTAAGGCTTAGGGTTAGGATTAGGATTAGGATAAGGTTTCAGGTAAGTCTGAGGGTTTGGGTTAGGTTTAGGGTTAGGCTTTGTGTTAGGCTGAGGGTGAGGGTGAGTGTGAGAGTTAGGGTTAGGGCGAGAGTTAGGGTTAGGGTTAGAGTGAGTGTTAGGGTTAGGTTGAGGGTTAGGCATAGGGTTATGGTGAGGGTTAGGGTTAGGTTTAGGGTGATGGTTAAGATGGGGATTAGCGTTAGGATTAGAGTTAAGGTGAGGGCTAGGGTGAGGGTGAGGGTTAGGGTTAGGGTTAGGGTGAGGTTTAGAGTTAGGGTTAGGGATAGCGTGAGGGTTAGGATGAGAGTTAGGTTTACGGTGACATGAGGGTTAGGGTTAGGGTGGGGCTTAGGCTTAGGGTTAGGCTGAGGGTGAGGGTGGGGTGAGGATTAGGGTTAGTGTGATGGTTAGGATTAGGGTTAGGATGAGGGCTAGTGTGATGGTGAGGTTTAGGGTAAGGCTTAGGATTAGGCTTAGGTTTAGGCTGAGTGTGCGATTGAGGGTGAGGTTTAGGGTTAGGGTGATGTTTAGGTTTAAGTTTAGGGTGAGGGTTAGGATGAGTTTTAGTGTTAGGGTGAGCGTAAGGGTGAGGATGATGGTAAGGGTAAAAGTGAACTTTAAGCTGAGGGTTAGGGTTAAGATAAGGCTGAGGGTTAGGATTAGGTTTAGGGTTAGGGTAAGGGTTAGGGTTAGGGTTAGGGTGAGGGTTAGATTGAGTATTAGGGTTAGGGTTAGTGTGAGGTTTAGGGTGAGCATGAGGGTCTGGTTTAGGTTGAGGGTGAGGGTTAGAATTAGGTTTAGGGTGAGGGCTAGGGTGAGGGTGAGGGTTAGGGTTAGGGTGAGGTTTAGGAGTAGGGTGAATGTTAGGGTTAGTTTGAGGCTTAGTGTTAGGGTTAGGGTTAGTGTTAGTGTGAGTGTAAGTTCTAGGGTGAGGATTACGGTTAGGGTGAGGGTTACGGTTAGGGTGAGGGTTAGGGTTAGGGTTAATGTAATTGTTAGAGTTAGGGTTAGGTTTAAGGTTACGGTGAGAGTGAGGGTGATGGTTAGGTTTAGGGTTAGGGTGAGGTTTAGTGTTAGGGTTAGGGTTAGAGTTAGGGTTAGGTGAGGGTGAGGTTTAGGGGTAGATTTAGGGTTAGGGTGAGGGATAGGGTGAGGGTGAAGTTTATGGTTAGTGTAGGGTTAGGGTTAGTGTTAGGGTGAAGGTAAGAGTTAGGGTGAGGGTTAGGGTGAGGTTTAGGGTGAGGGTTAGCCTTATGGATAGTGTTAGGTTTAGGATTAGGGTTAGGGTGAGGGTGAGTGTGAGGTTTAGTGTTAGGGTTAAGCTTAGGGTTTCATTGAGGGTGAGGGTGAGGCTAAGGATTAGGGTTAGGTTGAGGGTTAGGGTTAGGATTATGGTGATGATTAGAGTTAGGGTTAGGCTTAGGCTGAGGGTGAGGGTGATGGTGGGGGTGCAGAATAGGGTTAGGGTTAGGGTTAGGTTTATTGTTCGTGTTATGGTTAGGGTTAAGTTTGCTGTGAAGTTGAAGCTGAGGGTGAGGTTTATGTTTAGGGTTAGGGTTATGGTTAGTGATATTGTTAGGGTTAGGGTTAGCGTTCCGATGAGGTTGAGGGGGAGGGGAGGTTTAGGGTTAGGGGGAGGATAAGGGTGAGATTTAGGGTTAGAGTTAGTGTTAGGGTTAGGGTGAGGGTGAGGGTTAGGTTGAGGTTTAGGGATAGGGTTAGGTTTAGGATTAGGGTTAGGGTGAGGATGAGTATGTGGGTTAGGATGAGGGATAGGCTTAGGCTTAGGGTAAGGATGAGGTTGAGTGTGGGGGTGAGGATTAGGGTTAGGGTGATGGTTCGGGTTAGGCTTAGTGGTATTGTTAGGGTTAGGATTAGAGTTCCGGTGATGGGGAGGGTGTGGGTGAGGGTTAGGGTTAGGGTTAGTGTGGGGTTTACGGTAAGGGTTAGGGTAAGGGTTTGGGTGAGGGTGAGATATTGGTTTGGGGGGGTTAGTGTTAGGGTTAGGGTGAGGGTGAGGATTAGGTTGAGGTTTTGGGTTAGGGTTATGGTTAGTTGGAGGGTTAGTGTTAGGGTTATGGTTAGTGTTAGGGTGAGGGTTATGGTTAGTGTGCGGGTTAGGATTAGGGTTATGGTTTTTGTTAGGTTTAGGGTTAGGGTTAGGCTTAGGGTTAGGCTGAGGGTGATGTTGAAGGTGAGGGTTACTGTTCGGATGAGGGTTAGAGTTAGGTTTAGGGTGATGGTTAGGGTTAGTGTTAGGGTTAGGGTGAGTGTTAGGTTGAGGGTAAATGTTAGGTTGAGGCTTATGGTAAGGATGAGGGTTAGGGTTAGGGTTAGGGATACTGTTAGATTTAGGTTTAGTGTTAGAGTTAGGGTTAGGGTGAGAGTGAGGTTTAGGGTTAGAGTTAGGCTTAGTGTTAGGGTTAGGGTTAGGGTGAAGTTTAGGGTTAGGACTTGGCTTAGGCTTAGGCTTAGGCTTAAGCCGAGCTTGAGGGTGAGGGTTAGGGTCAGGGTCAGGGTGAGGGTGAGGGTTAGGTTTAGGGTTAGGGTGAGGTTAAGGATGATGTTTAGGGTTAGGATTAGGGTTAGGGTGAGGGCTAGGGTGAGGCTTAGGGTGAGGGTTAGGGTAAGGTATAGGTTGACATTTAGGATTAGGGTTAGGGTGAGGGTGAGTGTGTGGGTTAGGGTTAGGTATAGGGTGAGGTTAGGTTTAGGGTTAGGGTTAGGGTTACAGTGAGGGTTAAGGTTAGGGTTAGGGTTAGGGTTAGGTTTAGGGTTAAGCTGAGGGGGAGGGTGGCGGTGAGGATTAGGGTTAGGGTTAGGGTTAGGGTTATTGTTAGTGTTATGGTTAGGGTTAAGTTTGCGGTGATGGTGAGGCTGAGGGTGAGGGTTATGATTAGGGTTAGGGTTAAGGTTAGGCTTAGGGTTAGGCTGAGGGTGTGGTTGAAGGTGAGGGTTAGGGTTAGGGTTAGTGTTAGAGTTAGGTTTAGGTTTAAGGTGAGGGTTAGGGTGAGGGTTAGGGTTAGGGTTAGGGTTAGGTTTAGGGTTCGGGTTAGGGTTAGGTTAAGCGTTAGGGTTAGGGTGAGGTTGAGATTTTGGGTTAGAATTAGGGTTAGGTTGAGGCTGAGGGTGAGGGTCAGGATTACATTTAGGCTTAGGATTAGGCTTAGGCTTAGGCCGAGCATGAAGGTGAGGTTTAGGGTTAGGGTTAGGGTTAGGGTTAGGGTTAGGTGAGTGTTACGGTGAGTGTAAAGGGTTAGTGTTAAGGTTAGGTTTAGCCTTAGGTTTAGGCTGAGTGTGAGGGTGAGGGTGAGGTTGAGTTTTAGAGTTAGTGTTAGGGTTAGGGTTAGGGTTAGTGTGAGGGTCAGGTTGATGGTTAGGCTTAGGATTAGGCTGAGGCTTAGGCCAAGCATGAGGGTGAGGTTTAGGGTTAGGGTGAGGGTTAGGGTGGGGTTGTCGGTAAGGGTAAACTTGAGGGTTAGGCTGACGGTGAGGGTTACTGTAAGGGTGAGGGTTACCATTAGGGTGAGGTTTATGGTTAGGGGTAGAGTGAGGGTGAGGGTTACATTGAAGATTAGTATTAGGGTTAGGGTGAGGTTTAGGGGGAGGATGAGGGTTAGGGTTATGGTGAGGGCTAGGGTGAGGGCTAGGTTTAAGTTTAGGGTTAGCTTTAGGGTTAGGGTGATGGTTAGGGTTAGTGTGAGGGTCAGTGTTAGTGTTAGGGTTTGTGTGAGGGTGAGGGTAAGTGTTAGGGTGAGGGTGAGGGTTAGGTTGAGGGTTACGGTGAGGGTGAGGGTGAAGGTTAGGATTAGGATTAGGATGAGGTTTAGGTTTATGTTTAGGGTTAGAGTTAGGGTTAGGGTGAGAGTGAGTTTTATGTTTAGAGTTAGGGTTAGTGTTAGGGTTAGGGTTAGAGTTAGGATTAGTGTTAGGGTTAGGGTTAGGTTTAGGGTTAGGATTAGGGTTAAGATGAGTGTTTGGTTTAGGATTAGGGTTATGTTGAGGGCTAGGGTGAGGTTGAGGTTTAGTGTTAGGTTTAGGGTGAGGTTTAAGGTTAGGTTTAAGGTTAAGGTCGGTGTGAGTTTGAGGTTTAGGGTTAGTGATAGGGGAAGGGTGAGGGTTAGGGTGAGGGTTAGGGTTAGGGTTAGTGTTAGGGTTAGGGTTAGGGTTAGGGTGAAGGTGAGTGTGTGTTAGAGTTAGGGTTAGGATTAGGATTAGGGTTAGTGAGAGGGTAAGTGTGAGGGTGAGTGTTAGGGTTACGGTGAGGCTTAGGTTTATCGTTAGGGTGAGAGTTAGGGTGAGGGTGAGGGATAGGGTTAGGTTTAGGATTAAAATTAGGGTTAGGGTTAGGATTAGTGTGAGGGTTAGTGTTAGGGTTAGTGTTAGGCTTAAGGTTAGGCTGAGCATGAGGGTGAGGGTGAGGTTTAGGGTTAGGGTGAGGGTTAGGGTTAGGGTGAGGGTAAGTGTTAGGGTAAGTTTTAGGTTTAGGGTAAGGTTTAGCATTAGGCTTAGGGTTAGGGTTAGGGTGTGGGTGAGGTTTAGGGTTAGAGTTACGGTTAGGGTGAATGTTAGGGTTAGGGTTAGTGTTAGGGTTAGGGTCGGGTTTAGGGTTTGGTTTAGGGTTAGAGTTAGGGTTAGGGTGAGGGTGAGATTTAGGGTTAGGATTAGGGTTAGGGTGAGGGTTAGGGTTAGGCTTAGAGTTAGGGTTAGGGTGAGGGTGAGAGTTAGGGGGAGGGTTAGGGTTAGGGTTAGTGTTAGGGTTAGGATTAGGGTTAGGGTAAGGTTGACTGTGCGTGTTAGGGTTAGGTTTAGGGTTAGGCTGAGGGTGACGTTGAAGGTGAGGGTTTGGGTTAGGGTTAGTGTTAGGGTTAGGTTTAGGTTTAGGGTGAGAGTTAGGGTGAGGGTGAGGGATAGGGTTAGGTTTAGGATTAAAATTAGGGTTAGGGTTAGGATTAGTGTGAGGGTTAGTGTTAGGGTTAGTGTTAGGCTTAAGGTTAGGCTGAGCATGAGGGTGAGGGTGAGGTTTAGGGTTAGGGTGAGGGTTAGGGTTAGGGTGAGGTTTAGTGTTAGGGTTAGGGTTAGAGTTAGGGTTAGTGTTATTGTTAGGTTTAAGGTGAGAGTTAGGGGGAGGGTTAGGGTTAGGGTTAGGTTTAGGGTTCAGGTTAGGGTTAGCTTTAGCGTTAGCGTTAGGGTGAGGTTGAGGTTTTGGGTTAGAATTAGGGTTAGGGTGAGGCTGAGCGTGAGGATTAGGGTTAGGGTTAGTGTTAGGGTTAGGGTTAGGGTGAGTGTTAGGGTGAGTGTGAAGGTTAGTGTTAAGGTTAGGTTTAGCCTTAGGTTTAGGCTGTTGGTGAGGGTGAGGGTGAGCTTGAGTTTTAGAGTTAGTGTTAGTGTTAGGGTTAGGGTTAGCGTGAGGGTCAGGTTTACGGTTAGGCTTAGGATTGGGCTTAGGCTTAGGCCGAGCATGAGGGTGAGGTTTAGGGTTAGGGTGAGGGTTAGGGTGTGGGTGACGATAAGGGTAAACGTGAGGGTTAGGCTGACGGTGAGGGTTACTGTAAGGGTGAGGGTTAGCATTAGGGTGAGGTTTAGGGTTAGGGGTAGAGTGAGGGTGAAGGTTACATTGAAGATTAGTGTTAGGGTTAGGGTGAGGTTTAGGGGGAGGATGAGTGTTAGGGTTAGGTTGAGGGCTAGGGTGAGGGCTAGGTTTAAGTTTAGGGTTAGCTTTAGGGTTAGGGTGATGGTTAGGGTTAGTGTGAGGGTCAGTGTTAGTGTTAGGGTTTGTGTTAGGGTGAGGGTAAGTGTTAGGGTGAAGGTTAGGGTTAGGGTGAGGGTTACGGTGAGGGTGAGGGTGAAGGTTAGGATTAGGATTAGGATGAGGTTTAAGTTTAGGTTTAGGCTTAGAGTTAGGGTTAGGGTGAGAGTGAGGTTTATGTTTAGATTTAGGCTTAGTGTTAGGGTTAAGGTTAGAGTTAGGATTAAGGTTAGGGTGAGGGTGAGTGTGAGGGTTAGGGTTTGGGTTAGGCTTATGCTGAGGGTGAGGATGGGGGTGAGGATTAGGGTTAGGGTGATGGTTAGGGTTAGGGTTAGGTTGAGGGTTAGGATGAGCATTAGATTTAGGGTGAGGGTTAGGTTGAGGGTGAAAGTAAGTGTAAAGGTGAGGGTTAGGCTAAGGGTGAGGGTTAAGATAAGTGTGAGGCTTAGGGTTAGGGTTAGGCTTAGTGTAAGGGTTCGGGTTAAGGTTACGGTTGGGTTAGATTGAGGATTAGGTTTAGGGTTAGTGTGAGGTCTAGCGTGAGGATGAGGATTAGGTTTAGGGTGACGGTGTAGGTTAGAATTAGGGTTAGGGTGAGGGCTAGAGTGAGGGTAAGGTTTAGGGTTAGGTTTAGGGTTAGGATGAGGTTTAGGATTAGGATGAGAGTTAGGGTTAGTGTGAGGATTAGTTTTAGGGTTAAGGTTAGTGTTAGGGTGAGGTTAAGTGTTCGGTTGAGGGTTAGGTTTAGGGTGAGTGTTATGGATAGTGTTAAGGTTAGGGTTACGGTTACGTTGAGTTTGAGTGTGAGGGTTAGGATTAGGGTGAGGTTTAGTGTTCGTGTTAGGGTTAGCGTTAGTGTTAGGGTGAGGTTTAGGGTTAGGATGATGGTTAGGGTTAGTGTGAGGGTTAGTGTTAGGGTTAGGGTTAGTGTTCGGGTGAGGGTTATTGTTAGGGTGAGGGTTATGATTAGGGTGAGGTTCAGGGTTATTGTTAGGTTTATTGTTAGGGTTAGGGTTAGGGTTAGGGTTACGGTGAGGGTAAGTCTGAGGGTTAGGTTTGGGTTAGAATGAGGTTTAGGTTTAGGGTTAGGCTTAGAGTTAGGGTTAGGGTGAGGGTGAGGTTTAGGGTTGGAGTTAGGGTTAGTGTTAGGGTGAGGTTTAGGGTGAGGGTTAGGGTTAGGGTGAGGGTTAAGATGAGGCTTAGCGTTAGGATTAGGTTTAGGGTTAGGGCGATGGTGAGGGTGAGTGTTAGGTTTAGGCTTAGGCTTAGGCTTAGGATTAGGCTTAGGTTGAGGGTGAAGTTGAGGGCTTGTGTTAGGGTGATGGATAGGGTTAGGGTTCGAATGAGTGTTAGGATGAGTGTTAGGGTTAGGGTGAGGGTTAGGATGAGTGTGACGGTAAGAATAAAGGTGAGGGTTAGGCTGAGGGTGCGTGTTCCCTTAAGGGTGAGAGTTAGGATTAGGGTGAGGGTTAGGGTAAGGGTTAGGGTGAGGTTTAGGGTGAGGGTGAGGGTTAGATTGAGGATCAGTGTTGGGGTTTGTGTGAGGTTTTGGTTGAGGATGAGTGTTAGGATAAGGTTGAGGGTTAGGGTTAGAATTAGGGTTAGGGTGAGGGCTAGGGTGAGGCTGAGGGTTAGGGTTAGGGTTAAGGTGAGGTTTAGGGTTAGGGTGAGAGTTAGGGTTACTGTGAGGGTTAGTGTTAGAGTTAGAGTTAATGTTAGGGTGAGGGTAAGGGTTAGGGTGAGGCTTAGGGTAAGGGTGAGGGTTATGGTTAGGGTGAGGGTTAAGGTTAGGTTTAGGGTGATTGTTAAGTTTAGAGTTAGGGTTACGGTGAGGGTGAGGGTGAGGGTTAGGGTTAGAATGAGGTTTAGGGTTAGGGTTAGTGTTAGAGTTAGGGTGAGGGTGGTAGTGAGGTTTAGGGTTAGAGTTAGGGTGCAAGTGAGGGTTAGGATGAGGGTGCGGGTGAGGTTTATTGTTAGGTTTAGGATTAGGGTGAGGCTTAGGGTTAGGGTGAGAGTTAGGGTTAGTGTGAGGGTTAATGTTAGGGTTAGGGTTTGTGTTAGGGTGAGGTTAAGTGTTAGGTTGAGGGTTAGGTTTAGGGTGAGTGTTATGGATAGTGTTAAGGTTAGGGCTACGGTTACGTTGAGTGTGAGTGTGAGGGTTAGGGTTAGGGTGAGGTTTAGGTTTCGGGTTAGGGTTAGGTTTAGCATTAGGTTTAGGGTGAGGTTGAGGTTTTGGGTTAGAATTAGGGTTAGGTTGAGGCTGAGGGTGTGGATTAGGGTTAGGGTTAGTGTTAGGGTTAGGGTTAGGATGAGTGTTAGGGTGAGTGTGAGGGTTAGTGTTAAGGTTAGGTTGAGCATTAGGTTTAGGCTGAGGGTGAGGGTGAGGGTGAGTTTGAGGTTTGGAGTTAGTGTTAGTGTTACGGTTAGGGTTAGGGCGAGGGTCAGGTTTACAGTTAGGCTTAGGATTAGGCTTAGGCTTAGGCCGAGCATGAGGATGAGGTTTAGGGTTAGGGTGAGGGTTAGGGTGGGGGTGACAGTAAGGGTAAACGTGAGGGTTAGGCTGAGCGTGAGGGTGACTGTAAGGGTGAGGGTTAGCATTAGGGTGAGCTTAAGGGTATTGGTAGAGTGATGGTGAGGGTTAAATTGAGGATTAGTGTTCAGGTTAGGGTGAGTTTTAAGGGGAGGATGAGGGTTAGGGTTAGGATGAGGGCTAGGGTGAGGGGTATGGTTAAGGTTAGGTTTAGCTTTAGGGTTAGGGTGATGGTTAAGGTTAGTGTGAGGATCAGTGTTAGTGTTAGGGTTTGGGTTAAGTTGAGGGTAAGTGTTAGTGTGAGGGTTACATTGAGGGTGAGGTTAAAGGTTAGGATTAGGATTAGGATGAGGTTTAAGTTTAGGTTTAGGGTTAGAGTTAGGGTTAGGGTGAGAGTGAGGTTTATGTTTAGAGTTAGGGTTAGTGTTAGGGTTCGGGTTAGGGTGAGGGTAAGGTGTACGGTTAGGCTTAGGCTTAGGCTTAGGCCGAGCATAAGGGTGAGGTTAGGGTTAGGGTTTGGGTGAGTGTTAGGATGAGGTTTAGGGTTAGGATTAGGGTTAGGGTGAGGGTTAGGGTTAGGATTAGGGTTAGGGTGAGGGCTAGGGTGAGGATGAGGGTTAGGGTTAGTGTGATGGTTAGGTTTACGGTTAGGGTGAGGGTTAGAATGTGGGTTAGGGTTAGGGTGAGGGTTAGGGTAAGGGTGACATTATGGATAAAGGTGAGGTTTAGGCTTAGGTTGAGGGTTAGGATGAGGATTAGTGTTAGGGTTAGGCTGTGGGTGAGGGTTAGATTGAGTATTAGTGTTAGGGTTAGTGTGAGGTTTAGGGTGAGGATGAGGTTTAGGGTTAGTGTGAGGGCTAGGGTGAGGTTGAGGTTTAGGTATAGGGTTAGGTTGAGGTTTAGGGTTAAGGTGATGGTTAGGGTTAGTGTGAAGGTTCGTGTTAGTATTAGGGTGAGTTTTAGGGTGAGGTTTAGCATTAGGGTGAGGGTTATGTTTAGGGTTACTGTTAGGGTTAGGGTTAGGGTTATTGTTAGGGTTAGGGTTACTGTTACGGTGAGGGTGACGGTTAGGGTTAGGGTTAGGGTGAGGTTTAGGTATATGGTCAGGTTTAGAGTTAGGGTTAGGGAGAGGGTGAGGTTTAGGTTTAGGGTTAGGGTTAGTGGGAGGGTTAGGGTGAGGGTTAGGGTGAGTGTTAGTGTTAGGATTAGGGTTAAGGTGAGGGTGATTGTGAGGGTTAGTGTAGGCTTAGGTTTAATGTTAGGCTGAGGTGAGGGTGAGGGTGAGGGTTAGGGTTAGCTTGAGGGTTAGAGTTAGGGTTAGGTTGAGGGTTAGGGTTATTTTTAGGGTTAGGGTTAGGATGAGGTTTAGGGTTAGGATTAGGGTTAGGATGAGGGCAAGGGTGAGGGTGAGGTTTAGGGTTAGCATTATGGTGAGGTTTTGGATTAGGGTTGGGTTTAGGGTTAGGGTGAGGGTTAGGGTTAGTGTTACGGTGAGGGTGAGGGTTAGGGTTAGGTTTAGGATTATGGTAAGGTTTAGGGTGAGGGTTAGTGTTAGTGTTAATGTTAGAGTTAGTGTTAGTATTAGGGTTAGGGTTAGAGTTACGGTGAGATGGTGGGTAAGGGTGAGGGTTAGGATTAGGGTGAGGTTTAGGGTGAGGTTTAAGGTTAGGGTCAGGGTTAGGGTGAGGGTGAGGTTTAGGGTTAGAATTAGGGTTAGGGGGAGGGTTAGGGTGAGGTTTAGGGTTAGGGTTAGTGTTAGGGTTAGGGTGATGGTGAGGGTTAGTTTGAGGTTTAGAGATAGGTTTAGGGTTAGGATTAGGGTTTGGTTGAGGGTGACTGTGAGGGTTAGGGTGAGGGTTAGGCTTAGGCTTAGGGTTAGGCTGATGGTGAGGTTAGAGTTGAGGATTAGATTTAGGGTGATTGTTAGGTTTAGGGTTAGTGTTATTGTTAGGGTTAGGGTTACAATTATGTTGAAGTTGATGTTGCGGGTGAGGATTAGGTTTAGGGTTAGGGTGGTGTTTAGGGTTAAGGTTACGGTTAGGGTGAGGGTGAGGTTTATTGTTAGATATAGGTTTAGGGGGAGAGGGAGGGTGAGGTTTAGGGCTAGGGTTAGTGTTAGGGTTAGGGTGAGGGTCAGGGTTAGTTTGAGTTTTAGGTTTAGGTTTAGGGTTAGGGTTAATGTGAGTGTTCGCTTTTGGGTTAGGGTTAGTGTTAGGGTGATTGTAAGTGTTAGGTTGAGGGTTTGGGTTAGGGTGAGTGTTATGGTTAGGGTGAGGGTTAGGATTAGGGTTAGGGTTATTGTTAGGGTTAGGTTTAGGGTTACAGTTACGCTGAGGGTGAGGGTGAGGGTTAGGTTTAGGTTTAGGGTGAGGTTTAGACTTTGGGTTAGGGTTAGAGTTAGGTTTAGTGTGAGGGTGAGTTTTAGGGGTAGAGTTAGGGTTAGGGTTAGGGTTAGGTTGATGGTTAGGGTTATGGTTAGGGTTAAGGTTAGGGTGAGGGTGAGTGTGAGGGTTAGGGTTAGTGTTAGGGTGAGGGTTAGTGTGAGGGTTAGTGTTAGGCTTAGGGTTATTGTTAGGGTTAGGGTGAGGGTGAGGGTGAGGGTTAGGGTTAGGGTTAGTGTTGGAATTAGGGTTAGGGTTAGTGTTACAATGAGGGTGAGGGTTAGGCTTAGGGTTAGGAGGGCGTCAGTGTTAGGGTGAGGGTTAGGGTCAGGGTGATGGATATTGTTATGATGAGCGTTAGGGTTAGGGTTAGGGTTATTGTTAGGGTTACGGTTAGTGTTATTGTTAGGGTAAGTTTTATATTTATGGTTAAGGTGAGGGTGAGGGTTTGGTTTATGGTTAAGGTCAGGTTTAGGGTTTGGGTTAGGGTTAGAGTTATTGTTAGGGTTAGGGTGAGGTTTAGGGTTAGAGTCAAAGTTAGGTTGAGGGTTAGGTTGAGGGTTACGGTTAGGGTTAGTGTTAGGGTTACGGTTAGGGTGAGATTTAGGGGGAGGGATAGGGTTAGGGTTAGGCTGAGGGTGAGTGTGTGTGTTAGGGTTAGATTTAGGGTTAGGTTTAGGGTTATGCTGAGGGTGAGGTTGAGGGTGAGAACGCTAGGGTTAAATTGAGGGTTATGCTTAAGTTTAGAGGGAGGGTTAGGATGAGGTTTATGGTTAGGATTAGGGTTAAGGTGAGGGCTAGGGTGATGTTGAGGTTTAGGTTTAGGGTTAGGGTTAGGTTTAGGGTTAGGTTTAAGGTTAGGGTCAGGGTGACCTTTAGGTTTAGAGTTAGGGTTATTGTGAGGCTGAGGGTGTGGGTTAGGTTTAGGTTTAATGTTAGGGTTAGGTTTAAGGTGAGGGTTAGGGTGAGGGTGAGGATTAGGGTTAGGTTCAGCATTAGGATTAGGGTTAGTGTTAGGGTGAGTGTGAGGGGTAGGGTTAGGGTTAGGCTTAGGCTTAGGCTGAGGGTGAGGGTGAGTGTGAAGTTTAGGGTTAGGGTGAGGGTGAGGGTTAGGGTTAGGTTGAGGGTTAAGGTTCGGATTAGAGGGAGGGTTAGGATGAGGGTTAGGGTTAGGATTAGTGTTAGGGGGAGGGCTAGGGTGAGGGTGAGGTTTATGGTGATGATTAGGGTGAGTTTTAGGGTTAGGGTTAGAGTGAGGGTGAGATTTAGGGTTAGAGTTAGGGTTAGGGTGAGGCTGAGGGTGAGGGTTAGGTTTAGGGTTAGTGTTAGGGTTAGGGTTAAGATGAGTGATAGGGTGAGGGTGAGGGTTAGGCTTAGGGTTAGTATTAGGATTAGGGTTAGAGTTAGGGTGAGTGTGAGGTTTAGTGTTAGGGTTAGGCTTAGGCTTAGGCTGAGGCTGAGAGTGAGGGTTAGGCTTAGGGTGAGTGTTAGGGATAGGGTTAGGGTGAGAGTTAGGGTTAGTGTTAAGTTTAGGGTTAGGGTGAGGGGTACGGTAAGGGTTTTGTGAGGGTGATGGTTAGGGTTAGGGTTAGTGTTAGGGTGAGGATTAGGGTTAGTATTAGCGTTAGGGTGAGGGCTAGGGTGAGGTTGAGGTTTAGGGTTAGGGTTATGGCGAGGTTTATTGTTAGGGTTAGGTTTAGGGTGAGATTGAGGTTTAGGGTTAGAGTTAGGTTTAGGGTGAGGCTGATTGTGAGGGTTTGTGTTAGGGTTATTTTTAGATTTAAGGTTTGAGTGAGGTTTAGGGTAAGGGTGAGTGTTAGGCTTAGAGTTAGGATTAGGATTAATGTTAGTGTTAGGCTGAGGGTGAGGGTGACGGTGAGGGTTAGGGTTAGGATATGGTGTAGGGTTAGGATTAGGGTTAGGGTGAGCACTAAGTTGAGGGTTACTGTGAGGGTTAGGTTTAGCTTTAGGATTAGGTTTAGGTTGAGGGTGAGTGTGAGGATTAGGGTTAGGGTTAGGGTTAGGCTTAGGGTTAGGGTGAGAGTTAAGGTTAGGTTTTGGTTTAGGGTAAGGAGGAGGGTTAGACTTAGGGCGAGGGTGAGGGTGAGGGTGAGGTTTAGGGTTAGGGTTAGTGTGAGTGTTAGGGTTACGGTGAGGATTATGGTTATGGTGAGGGTTAGGGTTAGGATTAGGGTTAGGGTGAGGGTTAGTGTGAGGGTGAGGTTTAGTGTTAGGGTGAGTGTGAGGTTCAGGGTGAGTGTGAGGTTTAGGGTTAGGGTTCGGGTGAATTTTAGGGTTACGGTTAGTGTTAGGGTTAGGGCAAGTGTGAGGTTTAGGGTTAGAGTTAGGGTTAGTGTGAGGGTTAGGGTGAGGTTTAGGGTTAGTGTGAGGGTCAGGGGTAGCCTTAGGTTGAAGGTTAGCATTTGAGTGAGGGTTAGGGTTAGGTTTAGGTTTAGAGGGAGGGTTAGGGTGAGCGTTAGGGTTAGGATTAGGATTAGGGTATGTGCTAGGGTGAGTGTTAGCGTTAGGGTTAGTGATATGTTGAGGGTTAGGGTTAGGGTTAGTGTTAGGTTTAGGGTTGGGTTTAGGGTTAGGATTAGGGTTAAGGTGAAGGTGAGTGTGAGGGTTAGGGTTAGTGTTAGCCTTAGGGTTAGGCTGAGGCTGAGGGTGAGGGTGAGTGTTAAATTAAGGGTGAGGGTTAGGTTTAGGGTTAGAGTGAGGGTTAGTGTGAGTGTTAGGGTTAGGATTAGGGTTAGGGTATGTGCTAGGGTGAGGGTTTGGGTTAAGTTTAGGCTGAGGGTGAGGGTGGCGATAAGGATTAGGTTTAGAGTGATGGTTCAGGTTATCGTTAGTTTGAGGGTTAGGATGAGGGTTAGGGTTAGGATTAGGGTTAGGGTGAGGGCTAGGCTGAGTGTGAGGTTAAGGGATAGGTTTAGGCCTAGGCTTAGGTTAGGCTGAGGCTGAAGGTGAGGGTGAGGTTTAGGGTTATTGTGATGGATAGGGTTATGGTTAGGTTCACGTTTAGGATGAGGGTTTGGATTAAGGTGAGGGTTAGGATGAGGGTGACAGTAAGAGTAACGGTGAGGGTTAGGCTGAGGGTGAGGGTGCGGGTTAGATTGAGGATTAGTTTTAGGGTTAGTGTGAGGTTTAGTGTGAGAGTGAGGGTTAGGGTCAGTGTGAGGGCCAGGGTGAAGTTGAGGGTTAGCGTTAGTGTTAGGGTGAGGTTTAGGTTTAAGGTGATGGTTAGCGTTAGTGTGAGGGTTAGTGTTAGTGTTAGTGGTAGGGTGAGGGTAAGTGTCAGGGTAAGGTTTAGGTTTAGGGTGACGTTTAGCATTAGGCTTAGTGTTAGGGTTAGGGTGAGGGTGAGGTTTTGGGTTAGAGTTAGTGTTAGGATGAATGTTAGCGTTAAGGTTAGGGTTAAGGTTAGGGTGAGGTTTAGGGTTTGGTTTAGGGTTAGAGTTAGGGTTAGGGTGAGGGTGAGATTTAGGGTTAGAATTAGGGTTAGGGTGAGGGTTAGGTTGAGGGTTAAGGTTAGGCTTAGTCTTAGGGTTAGGGTGAGGGTGAGAGTTAGGGGGAGGGTTAGGATTAGGGTTAGGGTGAGGGTGACTGTGAGGGATAGGATTAGGGTTAGTCTTTGGCTTAGGGTTAGGCTGAGGGTGAGGGTGGGGATAAGGATTAGGTTTAGAGTGATGCTTCAGGTTATCGTTAGGTTGAGGGTTAGGATGAAGGTTACGGTTAGGATTAGGGTTAGGGTGAGGGCTAGTGTGAGTGTGAGATTTATGGATAGTGAGGGTGAGGGTTAGGGTTAGTGTGATGGTTAGGGTTATGGTTAGGTTGAGGTTTAGGATGAGGGTTTGGTTTAAGGTGAGGGTTAGGATGAGAGTGACAGTAAGAGAAAAGGTGAGGGTTAGGCCGAGGGTGAGGGTTATGGTAAGGGTGAGGGTTCGGTTTAATTTTAGGGTGCAGGTGAGGGTTAGATTGAGGATTAGTGTTAGGGTTAGTGTGAGGTTTAGTGTGAGGGTGAGGGTTAGGGTTAGGGTGAGGGCCAGGGTGAAGTTGAGGGTTAGGGTTAGGGTTAGGGTGAGGTTTAGGTTTTGCGGTATGGTTAGCGTTAGTGTGAGGGTTAGTGTTAGTGTTACTGTTAGTGTTAGGGTGAGGGTAAGTTTAGGGTAATGTTTAGGTTTAGGGTGATGTTTAGCATTGGGTTAGGGTTAGGGATAGGGTGAGGGTGAGGTTAAGGTTATAGTTGGGTTAGGGTGAATGTTAGGGTTAGGGTTAGGGTTAGGGTGAGGTTTAGGGTTTGGTTTAGGGATAGAGTTAGGGTTAGGGTGATGGTGAGATTTAGGGTTAGAGTTAGGGTTAGGGTGAGGGTTAGGTTGAGGGTTAGGGTTAGGCTTCATCTTAGGGTTAGGGTGAGGGTGAGAGTTAGGGGGAGGGTTAGGGTTAGGGTTAGGGTTAGGATTAGGATTAGGTTTAGGGTGAGGGTTAGGGTTAGGGTGAGGTTGAGGTTTAGGGTTAGAGTTAGGTTGAGATTTAGGGTTAGGGTTAGGGTTATGTTTAGGGTGAGGTTGAGGTTGAGCTTTAGGGATATGGTTAAGGTTAGTTTTAGGTTTAGGGTGAGGTTGAGTGTGATGGTTAGCGTGAGGGTTTGGCTTAGGCTTAGGTTTAGGCTGAGGGTGAGGGTGGAGGTGAGGATTATGTTTAAGGTGATGGTTAGGGTTAGGGTTAGGGTTACTGTTAGGGTTAGGGTTATAGATATGGTGAAGTTGAGAGTACGGGTGAGGATTAGGGTTAGGGTTAGGGTGGTGTTTAGGGTTAAGGTTAGGGTTAGGGTGAGGGTGAGGTTTACGGTTAGATATAGGGTTATGGGAAGAGGGAGGGTGAGGTTTAGGCTTAGGGTTAGTGTTAGGCTTAGGGTGAGAGTGAGGGCTAGGTTGAGGTTTAGGTTTAGCGTTAGGGTTAGGGTTAGTGTGAGGGTTAGCTTTAGGGTTAGGGTTTGTGTTTGGGTGCGGGTAAGTGTTAGGGTGAGGGTTTGGGTTAGGGTGAGGGTTATGGTTAGGGTGAGGGTTAGGATTAGGGTTAGGGTTATTGTTAGGTTTAGGTTTAGGGTTACAGTTACTGTGAGGTTGAGGGTGAGGATTAGGGTTATCGTTAGGGTGAGGTTTAGGGTTTGGGTTAGGGGTAGCGTTAGGTTTAGGGTGAAGGTGAGGTTTAGGGTTAGAGTTAGGGTTAGGGTGAGAGTTAGGTTGAGGGTTAGGGTTAGGGTTAGTGGTAGGGTTAGGTTGAGGGTGTGGTGAGGGTTAGGTTTAGGTTTAGGGTTAGGTTGAGAGTTAGGATTCAGGTTTAGTTTAGAATTAGGTTGAGGGTTATGGTAAGGGATATGGTGAGGGTGAAGTTTAGGGTTAGGTTGAGGGTTAGGGTTAGGGTTAGGGTTAGGGTGAGGGTGAGTGTGAGGGTTAGGCTTAGGGTTAGCATTAGGATTAGGGTAAAGTTTAGGGTGAGTGTGAGGGTTAGGGTTAGGGTTAGGTTGAGGGTAAGTGTTAAGGTGTGGGTGAGTGTTAGGGTGAAGGATATGGTTAGGATGAGTGTTAGAGTTAGGGTTATTGTTTGGGTTAGGGTTAGGTTTATTGTTAGGGTAAGGTTTATATTTACGGTTACGGTGAGGGTGAGGGTTAGGGTTAGGTTTAGGGTTTGTTTTAGGGTTTGGGTTAGGGTTTGAGTTAGGGTTAGTGTGAGGTTGAGGTTTAGGGTTAGACTCAGGGTTAGGGTGAGGGTTAGGTTGAGGGTTAGGTTTAGGGTTAGTGTTAGGTTTAGTGTTAGGGTGAGAGTTAGGGGGAAGGTTAGGGTTAGGGTTAGGGTTAGGATTAGGTTTAGGGTGAGGGTGAGTGTGTGGGTTAGGGTTATATTTAGGGTTTGGCTTAGATTTAGGCTGAGGGTTAATGTGTGTGTTAGGCGTAGGTTTAGGGTTAGGCTCAGGGTTAGGCTGAGGGTGAGGTTGAGGGTGTGAACATTAGGGTTAAGGTGAGCGTTATGCTTAGGTATAGGGGAAGGGTTAAGATGAGTTTTAGGGTTAGGATTACGGCTAGGGTGAGGGCTAGGGTGAGGGTGATGGTTAGGTTTAGGGTTAGGGTTGGGTTTAGGGTTAGGTTTGGGTTAGGGTCAGGGTGACGTTAATGGTTAGAGTTAGGGTTAGGGTGAGGCTGTGGGTGTGGGTTAGGGTTAGGGTTAATGCTAGGTTAGGGTTAAGGTGAGGGTTTGAGTGAGGGTGAGGGTTAGGGTTAGTGTCAGCTTTAGGATTAGTGTTAGGGTTAGGGTGAATGTGATGGTTAGGGTTAGGGTTAGGCTTAGTCTTAGGCTGAGGGTGAGGCTGAGGGTGAGAGTTAGGGTTAGGGAGAGAGTTAAGGTTAGGGTTAGGGGGAGGATTAGGATGAGGGTTAAGGTTAGGGGGAGAGCTAGGTTGAGGGTGAGGTTTATGGTTATGGTTAGGGTGATGTTTAGCGTTTTGGTTAAGGTGAGGGTGAGATTTAGGGTTAGAGTTAGGGCTAGGGTGAGGCTCAGGGTGAGGGTTAGGTTTCGGGTTAGTGTTAGGGTTAGGGTTAAGGTGAGGGATAAGGTGAGGGGGAGGGTTAGGGTTAGGATTAGGATTAGGGTTTGGGTTAGGGAGAGTGTAAGGGTTAGTGTTAGTGTTAGGCTTAGGCTTAGGCTTAGGCTGAGGCTGAGGCTGAGTGTGAGGGTTAGGCTTAGGGTGAGGGTTAGTGTTAGGATTAGGGTGAGAGTTAGGGTTTGGGTTAAATTTAGAGTTAGGGTGAGGGGTAGGTTAAGGGTTTTGGTGATGATGAGGTTTAGGGTTAGGGTGAGGGTTAGGATGAGGGTTAGGTTTAGGATTAGGTTGAGGGTGAGGGCTAGGGTGAGGATGATGATTAGGGTTAGGGTTAGGGTTAGGGTGAGGTTAAGGGTTAGAGTTAGGGTTAGGGTTAGGGTGAGAGTCATTTTTAGGGTTAGAGTTATGGTTAGGGTGAGGCTGATTTTGAGGGTTTGGGTTAGGGTTATTGTTAGATTTAGGGTTAGGGTGAGGGTTTGGGTGATGGTGAGGGTTAGGCTTAGGGTTAGGATTAGGATTAGGGTAAGGATTAGCGTGACTGTGAGGGTTAGGATCAGGGTTAGGGTTAGGATGAGGGTTATGGTTAGGCTTTCATTTAGTGTTAATGTTATGGTGATTGTGAGGGTTAGGTTGAGGTTTTGGTGTAGGTTTATGTTTAGATTTAGGGTTAGGGTAAGGGTGAGTGTGTGTGTTAGGGTTAGGTTTAGGGTTAGGCTTAGGGTTAGGCTGAGGGTGAGGTTAAGGGTGGGGGTTAGGGTTAGGGTGAGGGTTAGGGTTTGGGTTAAGTTTAGGGTTAGGGTGATGGTTAGGGACAGGGTTATGGTCAGAGTGAAGTTTAGGATTAGGTTGAGGGTTAGGGATAGGGTTAAGGTGAGGGTTAGGGTTAGGGTTAAGATGAGGGTTATGATGAGGTTTAATGTTAGGATTAGGGTGAGGGCTGGGGTGAGGGTGAGGGTTAGGGTTAAGATGAGGTTTAGAGTTAGGATTAGGGTTAGGGTGAGATTTAGTGTTAGAGTTAGGTTTAGTGTTCAGGTTAAGGTTAGGTGAGGGTTACGGTTAGGCTTAGGCTTAGGCTTAGGCCTAGCATGAGGATGAGTCTTAGAATTAGGTTTAGGGTGAGTGTTAGGCTTAGGGTGAGGGTTAGGTTGAGGTTTAGGGTTAGGATAAGGTTTAGGGTGAGCAATAGGTTGAGGTTTAGTGTGAGGGCTAGGGTTAGGGATAGCGTTAGTTTTAGGATTAGGTTTAGGTTGAGGGTGAGTGTGAGGGTTAGGGTTTGGGTGACGCTTAGGGTTAGGGTTTGATTTAGGGTGAGGGTGAGGGTTAGGGTTAGGGTGAGGGTGTGGTTGAAGGTGAGGGTTAGGGTTAGGGTTAGTGTGCGTGTTAGGGTTAGGGTGAGGGTTATGGTTAGGATGAGGGTTAGTGTTAGGTTTAGGCTTAGCCTTAGTCTTAGGGTAAGGCTGAGTGTTAGGGTTAGGGTGAGTGTGATTGTTAGAGTTTGGGTTAGGTTTAAGCTTAGGGATAGACTGAGGGAGAGGGTGAGGGTTAGGGTTAGGGTGAGGGTGAGGTTTAGAGTTAGAGTTTGTGTTAAGGTGAGGTTTAGTGTTAGGGTTAGTGTTAGGCTAAATATTAGGTTTAGGGATAGGGTGAGTTTTAGGGTGAGGTTTAGTGTTAGGGATAGGGTTAGTTTTAGGATTAGGGTTTGGGTGAGGGTAAGTGTGAGGGTTAGGGTTCGGGTTAGTGTTAGGGTTAGGCTTAGGGTTAAGCTGAGTGTGAGGTTGAGGGTTAGGATGAGGGTTAGGTTTAGGATTAGGTTTAGTGTGAGGGCTAACGTGAGGGTGAGGTTTAGGGCTCGGGTTAGGTTTAGGGTTAGTTTGAGGATTAGTGTTAGGGTTATGGTGAGGGTCAGGGTTAGGTTTAGTTTGAGGGTTAAAATTAGGTTTAGGGTTAGGATGAGGGTTAGGGTGAGGGTTAGGATGAGGTTTAGAGTTACAATTAGAGTTACGTTGAGGGCTAGGGTTATTGTGAGTTTTAGTGTTAGGGTTAGGGTGAGGTTTAGGGTTAACTTTAGGCGTAGGTTTCGGGTGAGGTTTAAGGTTCGGGTTTGGGTGAGGGTGAAGGTTAGGTTTGGTGTGAGGGTTAGGGTGAGGACTAAGGTGAGGGTGAGGGTTAGGGTTAGTGTTAGGTTTAGGGTGAGGGTTAGGTTGAGGTTTAGGTTTAGGTTTAGGGTTAGTGTTAGGATTAGGGTTTGGGTGAGGGTGAGTTTGAGCCTTAGGGTTAAGGTTAGGCTTAGGCTTAGGGTTAGGCTGAGGGTGAGTGTGGGGATGAGGATTAGGTTTAGAGTGCTGGTTTAGTTTATGGTTAGGTTTAGGGTTAGGATGAGGGTTAGGGTTAGGATTAATGTTAGGGTGAGGGCTATGGTGAGTGTCAGGTTTAGTGATTGGTTTAGGCTTAGGCTTAGGGTTAGGCTGAAGCTGAAGGTGAGGTGAGGGCTAGGTTTAGGGTGATGGTTAGGGTTACTGTTAGGCTGAGGGTTAGGGTTAGGGTTAGGTTTAGGGTAAGGGTGACAGTAAGGTTAAAGGTGAGGGCTAGAGTTAAGTTGTGGGTTAGGGTGAGGATTAGGGTTAGGGTTAGGGTGAGGGTGAGGGTTAGATTGAGTATCAGTGTTAGGGTTAGTGTGAGGTTTAGGGTGAGGATTAGGGGTAGGGTTAGGGTGAGGGCTAGGGTGAGGGCGAGGGTTAGGGATAGGGTTAGGTTGAGGTTTATGGTAAAGGTGATGGTTAGGGTTAGGGTGAGGGTTAGTGTTCGGATTAGGGTTAGTTTTAGGGTGAGGGTAAATGTTAGGGTGAGGGTTAGGGTTAGGGTGAGAGTTATAGTTAGGGTTAGGATTAGTATTAGGGTTAGGGTTATTTTAGGGTTAGGGATAGGTTTATGGTTACCGTGAGTGGGAGGAGGAGGGTTAGGGTTAGGGTTAGGGTGAGGTTTAGGTTTTGTGTTATGATTAGAGTTAGGGTTAGGTTGAGGGTGAGGTTTAGGTTTAGAATTAGGATTAGGGGGAGGGTTAGGGTGAGGGTTAGGGTTAGGGTTAGTGTTAGGTTTAGGGTGAGGGTGAGTGTGAGTGTTAGGGTTAGGGTTAGGCTTAGGCATACGGTTACGCTGAGGATAAGGTTGAAGGTGAGGGTTACGGTTAGGTTGAGTTTAGGGTTAGGGTTAGGGTGAGGGTTAGGATGAGGTTTAGAGTTAGGTTTAGGGTTAGGATCAGGGCAAGGGTGAGGGTGAGGTTTAGAGTTAGCATTATGGCGAGGTTTAAGATTAGGTTTAAGTTTAGGGTTAGGGTGAGTGTTAGGGTTAGGGTTACTGTGATGGTGAGGTTTAGGGTTAGGGTGAGAGTTAGGTTTAGTTTGAGGGTGAGGGTAAGGATTAGGGTTAGGGTTATTGTTAGTGTTATAGTTAAGGTTATGTTCACAGTGAGGGTGAGGCTGAGGTTGAGGTTTAGGTTTAGGGTTAGGGTGAGGTTTAAGGTTAGGGTTAGGGTTAAGGTTAGTGTTATTGTTAGAGTTATGGTTAGAGTTATGGTGAGGGTGAGGGTGAGGATGAGGTTTAGGGTTAGGGTTAGGTTTAGGGTGAGGGTGATATTTAGGGTTAGAGTAAGGTTTAGGGTAAGTGTTATGGTTAGGGTTAGGGTGAGGGTTAGGTTGAGGTTTAGGGTTAGGTTTAAGGTTAGGTTGAGGATTAGGGTTATGGTGAGGGTGAGTGTGAGGGTTAGGGTTAGGTTAAGGCTTAGGCTTAGGGTTACGCTGAGAGTGAGGGTGGGGATGACGATTAGGTTTAAGGTGATGGTTAGGGTTATGGTTAGATTTAGGGTTAGGATTAGGGTTAGGGTTAGGATTAGGGTTTGGGTGAGGGCTAGGGTGAGGGTGACTGTTAGGGTTAGGTTTAGGCTTAGGGTTAGGTTTAGGCTGAGGCTGTGTGTGAGGGTGAGATTTAGGGTTACGGTGATGCTTAGAGTTACAGTCAGGGTGAGGGTTAGGATGAGGGTTAGGGTTAGGGTGAGTGTTAGAATCAGGGTGACGGTAAGGGTAAAAGTGAAGGTTAGGCTGAGAGTGAGGATTATGTTAAGGCTGAGGGTTAGGGTTAGGTTGAGGGTTAGGTTTAGGGTTAGGGTGAGGGTGAGGTTAAGATTGAGGATTAGTTTTAGGTTTAGTCTGAGGTTTAGGGTGAGGATGAGGGTTAGGGTTAGGGTGAGGGCTAGGGTGAGGGCTAGGTTTAGGGTGAGGTTTATGGTTAGGGTGACGGTTAGGGTTATGGTGAGGATTAGTGTTAGTGTTAGGTTTAGTGTTAGGGTGAGGGTTAGTGTCAGGTTGAGGTTTAGGTTTAGGGTGAGGGTTATGGTTAGAATGAGAGTTAGGGTTTTGTTTAGGGTTATTGTTAGGGTTAGGGTTACGGTTACAGTGAGGGTGAGGTTTAGGGTTAGGTTTAGGGTGAGGTTTATGTTTAGGGTTAGGGTTAGAGTTAGGGTTAGGGTGAGGGTGAGGTTTAGGGTTAGAGTTAGCATTAGTGTTAGTGTTAGGGTTAGGGTGACAGTTAGTGTGAGGGGTAGGGTTAGGCTTAAGCTTAGGTTTAGGCTTAGGCTTAGGCCGAGCATGAGGGTGAGGGTTAGGGTTAGGTTGAGTGTGAGGATTAGTGTTAGGGTTAGGGTTACGGTTAGGGTTAGTGTTAGGATGAGGTTTAGGGTTAGGATTAGGGTTAGGGTGAAGGCTAGGTTGAGGGTGAGTTTTAGGGTTAGGCTTAGGATTAGGTTTAGGCTGAAGGTGAGGGTGAGGTTGAGGGTTATGGTCAGCGTGATGTTTAAAGTTACAGTTAGGCTGAGGGTTAGGATGAGGGTCAGGGTTAGGATGAGGGTTAGGGTGAGGGTGACAGTAAGGGTAAAATTGAGGATTAGGGTTAGGGTTAGGGTGAGTGTGAGGGTTAGATTGAGTATTAGTGTTAGTGTTAGTGTGAGGTTTAGGGTGAGGATGAAGGGTAGCGTTAGGGTGAGGGCTAGGGTTAGGGTCAGGGTTAGGGATAGGTTTAGGTTGAGGTTTAGGCTTAAGGTGATGGTTAGTGTTAGTGTGAGGGTTAGTGTTAGGATTAGGGTTAGTTTTAGGTTGAAGGAAAGTGTTAGGGTGAGGGTTAGTGTTATGGTGAGAGTTATGGTTAAGGTTAGGATTAGTGTTATTTTTAGGGTTAGGGTTAATATTATGGGTACAGTGAGGATGAGGGTGAGCATCAGGGTTAGGCTTAGGCTGAGGTTTAGGTTTAGGATTATGGTTAGAGTTAGGGTTAGGTTGAGGGTGAGGTTTAGGTTTAGAGTTAGGTTTAGTGGGAGGGTTAGGGTGTGGGTTAGGGTTAGGGTTAGGGTTAGTGTTAGGATTAGGGTTAGGGTGAGGGTGAGTGTGAGGGTTAGGGTTAGCGTTAGGCTTAGGCTTAGGTTTAGGCTGAGGTTGAGGGTGAGGGTGAGGGTTAGGTTTAGGGTTAGGGTGAGTGTGAGGTTTAGGGTTAGGATTAGGGTTAGAGTTAGGGTTAATGTGAGGGTGAGGTTTAGTGTTAGATTTAGACTTAGGGTGAGGGTTAGTGTGAGGGTTAGGTTTAGGGTTAGTGTTAGGTTAGGGTTAGGGTGAGGATTAGTGTGAGGGTTAGGGTTAGAGTTAGTGTTAGGGTTAGGATTAGGGTTAGGTTGAGGGTGAGTGTGTGGGTTAGGGTTAGGTTTAGGGTTAGGCTTATGTTTAGGCTGAGGGTGAGGGTAAGGTTAGGTTTAGGTTGAGGGTTAGGATTAGGGTTAGGGTGAGAGTTAGGATGAGGGTTAGGGTTAGGATTAGGGTTAGGGCTAGTGTGAGGGTGAGGTTTAGGGTTAGGGTTAGGGTGAGGTTTAGGGTGTGTGTTAGGGTGACGGTGAGGTTTACTGGTAGATTTAGGGTTAGGGTGAGGGTTAGGGTTAGGGTTTGTGTTAGGCTTAGGGTTATTGTGAGTGTTAGGTTTAGTTTGAGGGTTATGTTTATGGTTAGGATTAGGATTAGGGTTAGGGTGAGGGTGAGTGTGAGGATTAGGGTTAGGGTTAGGCTTAGGATTAGGCTGAGTGTGAGGGTGAAGGTGAGGGTTAGGGTTAGGTTGAGGGTGAGGTTTAGGGTTAGACTTAGTGTGAGCAGTAGTGTGAGGTTTAGTGTTAGGTTTAGTGTGTGGGTGAGGTTTATGGTTAGGGTGATGCTTAGGTTTACAGTCAGGGTGAGGGTTAGGATGAGGGTTTGGGTTAGTGTGAGGTTTAGGGTGAGGGTGACAGTAAGCGTAAAGTTGAGTGTTAGGCTGAGAGTGAGGATTAGGGTAAATGTGAGGATTGGGTTAGGGTGAAGGTGAGTGTTAGGGTTAGGGTTAGGGTGTGGTTTAGGTGGAAGATTAGTTTTGGGGTTATTGTGAGGTTTAGGCTGAGGGTGAGGGTTAAGGTTAGGGTGAGGGCTAGTGTGAGGGTGAGGGTTAGGGTTAGGGTTAGGGTGAGTGTTAGGGTTAGCGTGATGGTTAGGGTTAGTGAGAGGGTTAGAGTTAGGGTTAGGGTTAGTGTTAGGGTGACAGTAAGTGTTAGGGTGAGGGTTAGGGTTAGGGTTATTGTTAGGGTTAGGGTTAGGATGAGGGTTAGGGTTTGGTTTAGGTTTAGGGTGAGGGCTAGGGTGAGGGTGATGGTTAGGGTTGGGGTTAGGCTTAGTGTTATTCTGAAGGTGAGGGTCAAGTTGAGGGTTAGTGTTAGGGTCATGGTTTGGGTTACGGTTAGGATGAGGGTTAGGATGAGGGTTAGGTTTAGGGTGAGGGTTAGAGTTAAGGTGACAGCAAGGGTAAAGTTGAGGGTTAGAGATAGGGTGAGGGTTTGTGTGAGGATTAGTGTTAGGGTTAGTGTGAGTTATAGGGTAAGGATGCGGGTTAGGGTAAGGGTGAGGGCTAGGGTGAGGGTGAGGGTTAGGGATAGAGTTAGATTGAGGGTTAGGGTTAAGGTGATGTTTAGGGTTAGTATGAGGGTTAGTGTTTGGATTAGGGTTAGTTTTACGGTAAGGGTAAGTGTTAGGCTGAGGGTTAGTGTTAGGTTGAGGGTTATGGTTAGTGTTAGGGTTAGTGTAATTGTTATGCTTAGGGTTATGGTTACTGTTACCGTGAGGGTGAGGGTGAGGGTTAGGGTTAGGGTGAGGTTGAGTGTGAGGATTAGGGTTAGGGTTGGCCTTAGGATTAGGCTGACGGTGAGGGTGAGGGTGAGGGTTAGGGTTAGGGTCAGGGTGAGGTTTAGGGTTAGACTCAGTGTTAGTGTGAGCATTAGTGTGAGGTTTAGTGTTAGGTTTAGGGTGTGGGTGAGGTTTAGGGTTAGGGTGATGCTTAGGTTTACGGTCAGGGTGAGGGTTAGGATGAGGTTTAAGGTTAGTGTGAGGTTTAGGTTGAGGGTGGCAGTAAGGGTAAAGTTGAGGGTTAGGCTGAGAGTGAGGATTAGGGTAAATGTGAGGATTGGGTTAAGGTGAAGGTGATTGTTAGGGTTAGGGTGAGGGTGTGGTTTCTGTTGAGGATTAGTTTTAGGGTTAGTGTGAGGGTTAGCTTGAGGATGAGGGTTAGGGATAGGGTGAGGGCTAGGGTGAAGGTGAGGGTTAGATTTAGGGTTAGGGTGAGTGTTAGGTTTAGCGTGATGGTTAGGGTTAGTGTGAGGGTTAGTGTTAGGGTTAGGGTAAGTGTTAGGGTGACAGTAAGTGTTAGGGTGAGGGTTAGGGTTAGAGTTAGTCTTAGTGTTAGTCTGAGGGTGAGGGTCAGGTTGAGAGTTAGTGTTAGGGTGATGGTTTGGGTTACGGTTAGGATGAGGGTTAGGATGAGGGTTAGGTTTAGGGTGAGGGTTAGGGTGAAGGTGACAGCAAGGGTAAAGTTGATGGTTAGGGTTAGGGTGAGGGTTATGGTTAATGTTAGGATTAGGGTTATTGTTATGGTTATGGTTATGGTTACTGTTACGGTGAGGGTGAGGGTGAGGTTTAGGTTTAGGGTTAGGGTGAGGTTTAGGTTTAGGGTTAGGGTTAGAGTTAGTGTTTGGGTGAGGGTGCGGTTTAAGGTTTAGAGTTAGAGTTAGGGGGAGGGTTAGGGTGAGGGTTAGGGTTAGGGTTAGTGTTAGGATTACGGTTAGGGTGAGGGTGTGTGTGAGGGTTAGGGTTAGGGTTAGGGTTAAGCTTAGGCTTAGGGTTAGGCTGAGGGTTTGGATGAGGGTGAGGTTTAGGGTTAGGGTTACTGTGAAGTTGAGGGTTAGGGTTCGGGTGAGAGTTAGGGTTAGGGTTAGGGTGAAGGTGAGGGTTAGGATTAGGGTTAGGATTAGGGTTATTGTTAGTGTTATGGTTAAGGTTAAGTTTACAGTGAGGATGAGGCTGAGGGTAAGGGTTAGGGTTAGGATTACGGTTAGGGTGAGGGCTTGGGTTAGGTTTAGGGTTACGGTGAGGGTGAGGGTTAGGGTTAGGGTTAGGGTTAGTGTTATTGTTAGGGTTTGGGTTAGGGTTAGAGGGTGAGGGTGAGGGTGAGGTTTAGGGTTAGGTTTAGATTTAGGATAAGCGTGAGGTTTAGGGTTAGAGTTAGGTTTATGTGGAGGGTTAGGGTGAGGGCTAGGGTTAGGGTTAGTGTTAGGGTTAGGGTTAGGGTGAGGGTTAGGTTGAGGTTTAGGGTTAGAGTTAGGGTTAGATTTAGAATTAGGTTTATGGTGAGGGTGATTGTGAGGTTTAGGGTTAGGATTAGGCTTAGGTTTAGGGTTAGGCTGAGGGTGAGGGTGGGGATGAGGATTAGGTTTAGTGTGATGGTTAGGGTTAGGGTTAAGTTTAGGGTTAGGATTAGGGTTAGGGTTAGGATTAGGGTTATGGTGAGGGCTAGGGTGAGTGTGAGGATTAGGGTTAGGTTGAGGTTTAAGGTTAGGATGATGGTTAGGGTTAGTGTGAGGATTAGTGTTAGGGTTAGGGTTAGTGTTAGGGTGAGGGTACGTGTTAGGATGATGGTTAGGGTTAGGGTGAGGGTTATGGTTAGAATGAGGGTTAGGCTTAGTTTTAGGGTTATTGTTAGGGTTAGGGTTAAGGTTACCGTTTCGATGAGGTTGAGGGTTATTGTTAGGTTTAGAGTTAGGGTGAGGTTTAGGGTTAGGATTAGGGTTAGAATTAGAGTTAGGGTGAGGGTGAGGTTTAGGTTTAGAGCTAGGATTAGGGTGAGGGTTAGTGTGAGTGTTAGGGTTAGGGTTAGTTTTAGGTTAGGGTTAGGGTTACGGTTAGTGTGAGGGTTAGGGTTAGAGTGAGGGTTAGGGTTAGGATTAGGGTTAGGGTGAGTGTGAGTGTGTGGGTTAGGGTTAGGTTTAGGGTTAGGCTTAGGGTTAGGCTGAGGCTGAGGGTGAGGGTTAGTGTTAGGGTTAGGGTGTGGGTTAGGGTTAGGTTTAAGTTGAGGGTTAGGATGAAGGTTAGGGTTAGGATTACTCTTAGGGTGAGTGCTGGGGTGATGGTTAGTTTGAGGGTTAGTTTTAGGGATAGGATTAAGTTTATGATTTGGGTTAGGTTGAGGGTGAGTGTGAGGTTTAGGGTTAGGGTTAGGGTTAGGTTTAGGATTAGGGTTAGGGTGAGGGCTAGGGTGAGGGTGAGGTTTAGGGTTAGGGTTAGGCTTAGGCTTCGGGCTAGGCTGAGGCTGAGGGTGAGGGTGAGTGTTAGGGTTAGGGTGATGCTTAGGGTTACAGTCAGGGTGAGGGTTAGGATGAGTGTTAGGGTTAGGGTGTGGGTTAGGGTTAGGAAAACGGTAAGGGAAAAGTTGAAGTTTAGGCTGAGAGTGAGGATAAAGGTAAGGGTGAGGGTTAGGGTTAGGTTGAGGGTTAGAGTTAGGGGTAGGGTTAGGGCGAGTTTAAGATTGAGGATTAGTTTTAGGGTTAGTTTTAGGTTTAGGCTAAGGATGATGGTTAGTCTTAGGGTGAGGGCTCGGTGAGGGTGAGGTTTAGGGTTAGGATGAGGTTTAGTGTTAGGGTGATGTTTAGGGTTAGTGTGAGGATTAGTGTTAGGGTTAGGGTTAGTGTTAGGGTGAGGTTAAATATTAGGGTGAGGGTTAGGGTTAGGTTGACGGTTATGGTTACAATGAGGGTTAGGGTGAGTTTTAGGGTTGTTGTTTGGTTTAGGGTTAGGTTTACAGTTACTGTGAGTGTGAGGGTTAGGGTTATGTTTATGGTGAGGTTTATGTTAAGGGTTAAGTTTAGAGTTAGGTTTAGGGTGAGGATGAGGTTTTGGGTTAGATTTAGCGTTAGTGTTAGTGTTAGGGTTAGGGTGAGGGTTAGTGCAAGGGTTAGGGTTAGGCTTAAGCTTAGGGTTAGGCTTAGGCTTAGGACGAGAGTGAGGGTGAGGGTTAGGGTTAGGGTTAGGGTGAGGGTTAGGGTTAGGTTTAGGGTGAGTGTTAGGATGAGGTGTAGGGTTAGGTTTAGGGTTAGGGTGAGGGCTAGGGTGAGGTTGAGGGTTAAGGTTAGCGGTAGGGTGAGGTTTAGGCTTAGGGTGAAGCTGAGGGTTAGTGTGAGGGTTAGTGTTAGGGTGAGGGTAAGTTTTAGGGTGAGGGTGAGGGTGAGGGTAAGGGTTATAGTTAGGGTGAGGGTTAGGTTTAGGTTTAGGTTTATTGTTAATTTTCAGGTTTCGGCTTATGTTGAGGGTAAGGGTGAGCGTGAGGTTTAGGGTTAGGGTTAGGGTGAGGTTTAGGGTTAGGTTTAGTGTTAGAGTTAGGGTTAGAGTGAGCGTTTGGTTTAGGTTTAGAGCTAGGCTTAGGGTGAGGGTTAGTGTGAGGGTTAGGGTTAGTGTTAGTGTTAGGTTAGTGTTAGGGTGAGGGTTAGTGTGTGGGTTAGTGTTAGAGTTAAGGTTATGGTTAGGATTAGGGTTACGGTGAGGTTGAGTGTCTGGGTTAGGTTTAGGTTTAGGGTTAGGCTTGGGATTAGGCTGAGGGTGAGGTTTAGGGTGAGGGTTAGGGTTAAGGTGAGGGTTAGGATTAGGGTTACTGTGAGGGATAGGACGAAGGTTAGGGTTAGGATTAGGGTTAGAGTGAGGGCTAGGGTGAGGGTGAGGTTTAGTGATTGGGTTAGGGTTAGGTTTAGGATTAGGGTTAGGGTGAGGTTGAGGTTTATTGTTAGAGTTAGGCTTAGGTTGAAAGTTAGGATTAGGATTAATGTTAGGGTTAGGGTTAGGGTGAGTGTTAGGGTGAGGGTTATGGTGATGGTATGGATTAGGATTAGGGTAGGGTTAGGGTGAGTGTGAGGGTTAGGGTAAGGGTTAGGCTTAGGTTAGCCTGAGAGTGAGGGTGAGGGTGAAGGTTAGAGTTAGGGTGAGGGTGAGTGTGAGGGTTAGGGTTTGTGTTAGGGTTAGCCTTAGGTTTAGGCTGAGGGTGAGGGTGAGGGCGAGGGTTAGGGTTAGGGTGAGTGTTAGGGTTAGGGTTAGGGTGAGGTTTAGTTTTAGAGTTAGGGTTCCAGTAAGGGTTAGGGTGAGGGTGAGTGTTAGGGTTAGTGTTAAAATTAGGGTGTGGGTGAGGTTTAGGTTTAGGATGATGCTTAGGGTTACGGTCAGGGTTAGGGTTAGGATGTGGGTTAGGTTTAGTGTGAGGGTTAGGGTGAGGGTGACAGTAAGTTTAAAGTTGAGGGTTAGGCTGAGAGTGAGGATTACGTTAAATGTAAGGTTTAGGGATAGGGTGAGGTTTAGGGTTAGGGTTAGGGTGTGGGTGTGGTTTAGATTGAGGATTAATTTTAGGGTTAGTGTGAGGTTTAGGGTGAGGATGAGGGTTAGGGTTAGGGTGAGGGCTAGGGTGAGAGTGAGGTTTAGAATTACGGTTAGGGTGAGTGTGAGGATTAGGGTGAGTGATAGGGTCAGCCCTAGGTTTAGGCTGAGGGTGTGGGTGAGGGTGAGGTTTAGGGTTAGGTTGAGGGTTAGGGTTAGGGGAATGATGAGGTTTAGTGTTAGGGTTAGGGTTAGGGTGAGGGTGAGGTCTAGGGGTAGATTTGGGCTTAGGGTGAGAGTTAGGGTTAGGGTGAGGGTTAGGGTGGGGGTGACGGTAAGGGTAAACTTTACGGTTAGGCTGAGGGTGAGAGTTACTGTAAGGGTTAGTGTTAGGGTTAGGGTGAGGGTTAGGGTTAGGGGTAGGGTGAGGGTGAGGGTAAGATTGAGGATTAGTGTAAGGGTGAGGTTTAGGGTGAGGATGAGGGTTGGGTTAGGGTTAGGGTTATTGTTAGTGTTATGATTACAGTTAAGTTTGCGGTGAGGGTGAGGCTGAGGGTGAGGTTTATCGTGAGGGTTAGGTTTAGGGTTAGGGTTAGGGTTAGTATTATTTTTAGGGTTAGGGTTAAATTTACAGTGAGGGTGTGGGTGAGGGTTAGGGTTAGGGTGAGTTTTACGGTGAGGTTTAGGGTTAGGGTTAGGTTGAGGGTGAGGTTTAGAGTTAGAATTAGGTTTATGGGGAGGGTTATGGTAAGAGGAAGGGTTAGGGTTAGTGTTAGTCTTAGGGTGAGGGTGAGGGTTAGGTTGAGGTTTAGGGATAGGCTTAGGGTTAGGATTAGGGTTAGGGTGTGTGTGTGTGTGAGGGTTAGGTTTAGGCTTAGGCTTAGGGTTAGGTTGAGGGTGAAGGTAGGTGAGGGTTGAGGGTTATAGTTATGGTGATCGTGAGGATTAAGGTTACAGTGAGGGTTAGGTTGGGTTAGGATAAAGGTGAGGGTGAGGGTTAGGGTTAGGGTGAGGGTTAGGGTTAGAATTAGGATTAGGGAGAGGGTAAGTGTGAGGTTAGGGTTAGGGCTAGTGTTAGATTAGGGTTAGGGTGAGGCTTAGGATGAGGGTTAGGGTTAGGATTAGGGTTAGGGTGATGGCTAGGGTGAGGGTGAGGTTTAGGGTTAGGGTTAGGGTGAGGTTTAGTGTTAGGGTTAGGGTGAGGGTGAGGTTGAGTGTTAGAGTTAGGGTTACGTTTAGGGTTAGGGTTATAGTTAGTGTTAGGGTTAGGGTTAGGGTGAGTGATAGGTTTAGGGTGAGGGTTATGGTTATGGTAAGGATTAGGATTAGCGTTATGGTGAGGGTGAGGGTGTGGGTTAATGTTAGGTTTAGTGTTAGGCTTAGGGTTATGTTTAGGTTGAGGTTGAGGCTGAGGGTTAGGTTTAGCGTGAGTGTTTGGGTTACAGTGAGGGTTATGTTTAGGGTGACGGTTACGGTTAAGTTTAGGGTTAGGTTCAGGGCTACATTGAGGGTGAGGTTTAGGGTTAGGTTTAGGGTGAGGTTTAGGGCGAGTGTGAGGTTTAGGGTTAGAGTTAGAGTTAGGATGAGGGTTAGGGTGAGGTTTAGGGTTATAGTTATTGTTAGGGGGAGGGTTAGTGTGAGTATTAGGTTTACGGTGAGGGCTAGGTTGAGGGTGAGTGTTAGGGTTAGGGTTAGGCTTAGGCTTATGGTTAGGCTGAGGGTGAGGTTGAGGTTGAGGTTTAGGTTTAAGGTGATGGTTAAGGTTACGGTTAGGTTGAAGTTTACCATGAGGTTTAGGGATAGGGTGAGGCTTAGGGTGAGGGTGATGGTAAGGGTAAAGTTGAGGGTCAGGGTACAGATAAGGGTGAGGGTTAGGGTTAGGGTGAGGGTTAGGGTAAGTGTGAGGGTTAGGGGTAAGGGTGAGGGTGAGGGTTAGATTGAGGATTAGGGTTAGGGTTATTGTGAGGTTTAGGGTGAGGATGAGGGTTAGCGTTAGGGTGAGGGTTAGGGTCAGAATTAGGGTTAGGATGAGGGCTACGGTGAGGGTGAAAGTCAGGGTTAGGTTAGGGTTAGGGTGAGTTTTAGGGTTAGGGTGAGGGTTAGGGTTAGTGTGAGGGTTAGTGTTAGGGTTAGGTTTAGTGTTAGGGTGAGGGTAAGGGTTAGGGTGAGGGTTAGGGTTAGGGTGAGGTTTATAGTTAGGTTGAGGGTTAGTGTTAGGGTTATTGTAATTGTTAGGATTAGGATTACATTGCGGGTGAGTGTGAGGGTTAGGGTTAGAGTTAGGGTGAAGTTTAGGTTTAGGATTAGGGGTAGAGTTAGGGTTAGGGTGAGGGTGAGGTTTAGGGTTAAAGTTAGGCTTAGGGTGAGGGTTAGTGTTAGGATTAGGGTTAGGGTTAGTGTTAAGTTAGAGTTACGGTGTGGGTTAGTGTAAGGGTTAGGGTTAGAGGGAGGGTTAGGGTTAGGCTGAGGCTGAGGTTGAAGGTGAGGGTTAGGGTTAGGTGAGGGTTAGGTTTAGGGTTAGGATGAAGGGTAAATTGAGGGTTAGGTTTAGGATTAGGGTTAGGGTGAGGGTGAGTGTGTGGGTTAGGGTTAGGTTTAGAGTTAGGCTTAGGGTTAGGCTGAGGCTGAGGTTGAGGGTGAGGGTTAGGGTTAGGGTGAGGTTTAGAGTTAGGGTTGGAGATAGGGTTAGGGTGAGGGTGATGTTTATAATTAGAGTTAGGGTTAGGGTTGGGCTTTGCGTTAGGCTGAGTGTGAGAGTGGGGGTGAGGATTAGGGTTAGGGTTAAGGTTAGAGTTAGGGTTTGGGTTAGGGTTAGGGTTATTGTTAGTGTTATGTTTAGGGTTAAGTCTGCAGTGAGGGTGAGGCTGAGGGTGAGGTATATGGTTAGGGTTAGGGTTAGTGTTAGTGTTAGTGTTAGTGTTATTGTTAGGGTTAGAGTTACGGTGAGGTGAGCGTGAGGGTGAGGGTTAGTGTTAGGGTGAGGTTTGGGGTGACATTTAGGGTTAGGGTTAGGTTGAGTGTGAGGTTTAGGTTTAGAGTGAGTGTTAGTTGGAGGGTTAGGGTGAGGGTTAGGTTTAATGTTAGTCTTAGGGTGAGGGTGAGGGTTAGGTTGAGGTTTAGGGATAGGGTTAGGGTTAGGATTAGGCTTACAATGTTGGTGAATGTGAGGGTTAGGGTTAGGATTAGGCTTACAATGTTGGTGAATGTGAGGGTTAGGGTTAGGTTTAGGCTTAGGCTTAGGCTTAGTGTTAGGATTAGGATGAGGGTGAGATTTAGGGTTAGGGTTAGATTGAGGTTTATGGTTAGGGTGAGTATTAGGGTTAGTGTGAATGTTAGTGTTAGGGTTAGGTTTAGTGTTAGGGATAGGAGGAGGGTTAGGGTCAGGTTTAGAGTAAGGGTTAGTGTTAGGGTTAGGGAGAGGGTTAGGGTTAGTTTGAGGTTTCGGGTTAGGGTTATTTTAAGGTTTAGGGTTATGGTGAGGGTGAGGGTGAGTGTTAGGGTTAGGGTTAGGCTTAGGCTGAGGGTGAGGGTGAGGGTGACCATTAGTTTTCGGGTGATGGTTAGGGTTAGGATTAGGGTGATTGTTAGGATGAGGGTTAGGGTTAGGATTAGGGTTAGGGTGAGGGCTAGGGTGAGGGTGAGGGTTTTGGTTAGGGTTAGGGTGATATTTAGGGTTAAGGTGAGGGTTAGGGTTAGTGTGAATGTTAGTGTTAGGTTTTGGTTTAGTGTTAGGTTTAGGGGAAGGGATAGGGTCAGGGTTAGGGTTAGGGTTAGTGATAGGGATAGTGTTAGGGTGATGTTTAGGGTTACTGTTAGCTTGAAAAATAGGATGTAGTTTCGGGATAGGGTGAGGGTTAGGGTAAGGGTGATGGTAGGGATAAATTTGAGGGTTCGGCTGAGGGTGAGGGTTAAGGTTAGAGTGAGGGTTACAGTTGGGATGAGGGTTAGGGTAAGGGTGAGGTTTAGGGATTAGGGTGAGGGTGATGGTTAGATTGAGGATTAGGGTTAGGGTTAGTGTGTGGTTTAGGGTGAGGATGAGGGTTAGGGTTAGGTGAGGGTAAGTGTTAGAATTAGGGTAAGGGTGATGGTGAGGGTTAGGGTTAGGTTTAGGGTGAGGTTTAGGCTTAGGGTGAGGGTTAGGGTTAGTGTAAGTGTTAGTGTTAGGGTTCGTGTTACTCTTAGGGAGAGGGTAAGTATTAGGGTGAGGGTTAGGGTTAGGGTGAGGGTTATAGTTAGGGTGAGGGTTAGGGTTAGGGTTAGGGGTATTAGTTTTAGGTTTAGTGTTACCTTGAGGGTGAGGGTGAGGATGAGGGTTAGGTTTAGGGTTAGGGTGAGGTTTAGGATTAGGATTAGGGTGAGAGTTAGGGTTAGGGTGAGAGTGAGGTTTTGGTTTAGATTTAGGCTTAGGGTTAGGGTTAGTGTTAGGGTTAGTGTTAGGTGTGGGTTAGGGTCAGGGTTAGTGTGAGGGTTATGCTTAGGGTTAGGGTTAGGCTTAGCGTTCGGCTGAGGGTGAGGTTGAGTGTTAGGGTTGGGGTTAGGGTGAGGGTTAGGATTAGGGTTAGGGTGAGGGTTAGGATGAGGGTTAGGGTTATGATTAGGATTGGAGTGAGGGCTAGGGTGAGGGTGACGTTTACTGTTAGGGTTAGGGTAATGTTTAGTGTTAGGGTGAGGGTGAGGGTAAGGTTTAGTGTTAGAGTTAGGGTTAGGGTGAGGGTTAGGGTTAAGGATAGTCTTAAGGTTAGGGATAGGGTGAGTGTTAGTTTTAGTGTGAGGGTTATGGTTTTGGTTAGGATTAGGTTTAGGTTTAGGGTGAGGGTGAGTGTGAGGGTTAAGTGATAGGCTTAGGTTTAGGTTGAGGGTGAGGGTTAGGTTTAGGGTGAGGGTGAGTGTGAGAGTTAGGGTTAGTGTTAGGGTTAGGGTGAGGGTTAGTGTGAGGGTTAGTCTTAAATTTATGGTGTGGGTGAGGGTTAGGGTTAGGGTGAGGCTTAGTGTTACTGTCAGGGAGAGGGTTAGCATGACGTTGAGAGTTAGTGTGAGGGTTAGGATGAGGGTGACAGTAATGGTACAGTTGAGGGTTAGGCTGAGAGTGAGGATTACGGTAAATATGAGGGTTAGGGTTAGGGTTAGGGAGAGGGTTAGGGTTAGGGGTAGGGTGAGGGTGAGGGTAAGATTGAGGATTAGTGTTAGGGTGAGGTTTAGGGTGAGGATGAGGGTTAGGGTTAGGGTTATTGTTAGTGTTACGGTTACAGTTATGTTTGCAGTGAGGGTGAGGCTGAGGGTGAGGTTTATTTTTAGGTTTAGATTCAGCGTTAGGGATAGGGTTAGTATTATTTAGAGGGATAGGTTTAGATTTACAATGAGGGTGAGGGTGAGGGTTAGGGTGAGGGTGAGGTTTACGGTGAGGTTTAGGGTTAGGTTTACGTTGAGGGTGAGGTTTAGAGTTAGAATTAGGTTGATGGGGAGGGTTAGGGTGACAGGTAGGGTTAGTGGTAGTGTTAGTCTTAGGGTGAGGGTGAGGGTTAGGTTGAGGTTTAGGGATAGTCTTAGGGTTAGGATTAGGGTTAGGGTGAGGTTGATTGTGAGGGTTAAGTTTAGGCTTAGGCTTACGGTTAGGTTGAGGGTGAAGGTAGGTGTGAGGGTTATGGTTACAGTGAGGGTGAGGATTAGGGTTAGGGTGAGGGTTAGAATTCGGGTTAGGATTAAGGTGAGGGTGAGGGTTAGGGTTAGGGTGAGTGTTAGAGTTAGGATTAGGATTAAGGTGAGGGTGAGGGTTAGGATTAGGGTTAGGGTTATTGTTAGTGTTATGGTTAAGCTTACCTTTGCAGTGATGGTGAGGCTGAGGGTGAGGGTTAGGGTTAGGATTAGGGTTAGGGTTAGGTTTAGGGATAGGATTAGTGATTTTGTTAAGGTTAGGGTTAGAGTTATGGTGAGGGTGAGGGTGAGGGTGAGGGTTAGGGTTAGGGTTAGGGTTACGGTGAGGTTTAGGGTTAAGGTGAGGATTAGGGTTAGGGTGAGGGTGAGGTTTAGGGTTAGGGCGAGGGTTAGGGTGAGGGTTAGGGTTAGGGTTAGGGTTTTGTTTAGCTTTAGGATTAGGGTTAGGGTGAGGGTGAGTGTGAGGGTTAGGTTTAGGCTAAGGCTTAGGGTTAGGCTGAGGATGACGGTGGGGTTGAGGATGAGGGTTCGGGTGATGGTTAGGGTTAGGATTATGGTGATGGTTAGGATGAGGGTTAGGGTTAGGATTAGGGTTAGGGTGAAGGCTAGAGTGAGGGTGAAAGTTAGTGTTAGGCTTAGGCTTAGGCTTAGATTTAGGCTGAGGGTGAGGTTGAGGGTGAGTGTTAAGGTTAGGGTGATGGTTAGGGTTATCCTTAAGTTGAAGGTTATCATGAGGTTTAGGGATAGGGTGAGGATTTGAGTGAGGGTGATGGTAAGGGTAAAGCTATGGGTTAGGCTGAGGGTGAGAATTAAGATACGGGTGAGTGTTAGGGTTAGGGTGAGGGTTAGGGTAAGGGTGATGGTTAGGGTTTATGGTGATTGTGAGGGTTAGATTGAGGATTAGGGTTAGGTTTCGTGTGAGGTTTAGGGTGAGGATGAGGGTTAGCGTTAGAGTGAGGGTTAGGGTTAGAATTAGGCTTCAGGTGAGGGCTAGGGTGAGGGTGAGGTTTACTGTTAGTGTTAGGGTTAGGGTGAGTTTTAGGGTTAGGATGAGGGTTAGGGTTAGTGTGAGAGTTAGTGTTAGGGTTAGGGTTAGTGTTAGGGTGAGGGTAAGTGTTAGGGTGAGGGTTTGGGTTAGGGTGAGGGTTATAGTTAGGGTGAGGGTTAGGGTTAGGGTTATTGTCATTGTTAGGTTTAGGGTTACGTTGACGGTGAGTTTGAGGGTAAGGGTTAGGTTTAGGGTTAGGGTTAGGGTGAGATTTAGGGTTAGGATTCGGGTTATAGTTAGGGTTAGGGTGAGTGTTAGTGTGAGGGTTAGGTTTAGGGTTAGTGTTTCGTTAGGGTTAGGGTGAGCGTGAGTGTGAGGTTAGGTTTAGTGTTAGGCTTAGGGTTAGGGTGAGGGTGAGTTTGAGGGTGAGGGTTAGGGTTATGGTGAGGGTTAGAGTTATGTTTAGATTGAATGTTAGGCAGAGGGTTAGGGTTAGGAATAGGGTTAGTTTGAGCGCTGGTGTGACGGATAGTGTGAGTGTTAGGGTTCCGATAGGGTTAGGTTGAGGGTGAGTGTGAGGGTTAGGGGTAGGGTTAGGGTTAGGCTTAGGGTTAAGGTTAGGGTTAGGGTTTTGTTTAGGGTGAGGGTGAGGGTGATTTTTAGGGTTAGGGTTAGGTGAGGTTTATGGTTAGGGTTAGAGATAGGGTTAGGCTGAGGGTGAGGTTTACGGTTAGATTTAGGCTTAGGGTGAGGGTTACTGTTAGGGTTAGGGTTAGGATTAGTGTTAGGTTTGGGTTAGGGTGAGGGTTAGGGTGAGGGTTATGGTTATATTTAGGGTTAGGGTTAGGATTTGGGTTAGGGTGAGGTTTAGTGTGTGGGTTAGGGTTAGGTTTAGGTTTAGGCTTAGCGTTAGGCTGAGCGTGAGTTTGAGTGTGAGGGTTTGGGTTAGGCTGAGGGTTAGGATTATGGTTAGTGTTAGGGTTAGGATGAGGGTTAGGGTTAGTATTAGGATTAGAGTGAGGGCTAGGGTGAGGGTGCCCTTTACTGTTAAGGTTAGGGTGCGGTGTAGGGTTAGGGTTAGGGTGAGCATGAGGTTTAGTGTTAGAGTTAGGGGTAGGGTGAGGTTTAGGGTTAGTGTTAGGGTTAGGGTTAGGTTGAAGGTTATGGTTATGGTTAGGATTAGGATTAGGGTTAGGGTTAGAGTGTGAGGGTTAGGGTAAGCTTTAGGCTTAGGGTTAGGTTGAGGGTGAGGGTTAGGTTTAGAGTGTGGGTGAGTGTGAGGGTTAGGGTTAGTGTTAGGTTTAGGGTGAGGGTTAGTGTGAGGGTTAGGTTTAGGCTTAGGCTTAGGATTAGGTTGAGGGTGAAGGTAGGTGAGAGGGTTATGGTTACGGTGAGGGTGAGGATTAGGGTTAGGGTGAGGGTTAGGATTTGGGTTAGGATTAAGGTGAGGGTGAGGGTTAGGATTAGGGTGAGGGTTAGGGTTAGGATTAGGATTAGGGTGAGGGTGAGGGTGAAGGTTAGGATTATGATTAGGGTTATTGTTAGTGTTATGGTTAAGGTTACCTTTGCATTGATGCTGAGGCTGAGGATGAGGGTTAGGTTTAGGATTACAGTGAGGGTTACGTTTTGGCTTAGTATTAGTGTTTTTGTTAAAGTTAGGGTTAGAGTTATGGTGAGGGTGAGAGTGAGGGTGACGGTTAGGGTTAGGGTGAAGGTGACGTTTAGGGTTAGAGTGAGGGTTAGGGGGAGGGTTAGGGTGAGGGTTAGGGTTAGGGTTAGGGTTAGGTTTAGGATTAGGGTTAGGGTGAGGGTGAGTGTGAGGGTTAGGGTTAGGCTTAAGCTTAGCCTTAGGGATATGCTGAGGATGAGGGTGGGGTTGAGGATTATGGTTTGTGTGTTGGTTAGGGATAGGATTTGGGTGAGGGTTAGGATGAGGGTTAGGGTTATTATTAGGGTTAGGCTGAGGGCTATCGTGAGGGTGAGGGTTAGGGTTAGGGTTAGGCTTAAGTTTAGGGTTAGGCGGAGGGTGAGGTTGAGGGTGAGGATTAAGGTTAGGGTGATGGTTAGGGTTACAGTTAGGTTGAAGTTTAGCATGAGGTTTTGGGATAGGTTGAGGGATAGAGTGAGGGTGATGGTAAGGGTAAAGTTGAGGGTTAGGCTGAGGGTGAGAATTAAGATAACGGTGAGGGTTAGGGTTAGGGTGAGGGTTAGGGTAAGGGTGAGGGTAAGGGTTAGATTGAGGATTAGGGTTAGGTTCAGTGTGAGGTTTGGGGTGAGGATGAGGGTTAGGGTTAGGTTGAGGGTTAGTGTTAGGTTTAGTGTTATTGTTAGGTTAAGGATTAGATTTACGGTGAGGGTGAGGTTGCAGGTCCTGGTTAGGGTTAGGGTTAGGGTGAGGTTTAGAGTTAGGTTTGGAGATAGGGTTAGGTTGAGGGTGATGTTTAGGGTTAGATTTCGGGTTAGTGTTAGGGTTGGGCTTAGGGTTAGGCTGAGGGTGAGAGTGGGGGTGAGGATTAGGGTTGGGTTTAGGGTTAGGGTTAGAGTTAGGGTTAGGGTTAGGTTAGGGATTAGGGTTAGGGTTAAGGTGAGGGTGAATGTTAGAGTTAGGGTTAGGCTTAGGCTGAGGGTGAGGGTGGGGGTGAGGATTAGTTTTCGGGTGACGGTTAGGGTTAGGATTAGGGTGAGGGTTAGGATGAGGGTTAGGGTTGGGATTAGGCTTAGGGTGAGGACTATGGTGAGAGTGAGGTTTAGGTTTAGGGTTAGGGTGAGGTTTAGGGTTAAGGTGAGATTTAGGGTTAGTGTGAGTGTTAGTGTTAGGTTTAGGTTTAGAGTTAGGGTTTGGGGGAGGGTTAGGGTCAGGGTTAGGGCTAGGGTTAGTGTTAGGGTTATGGTTAGAGTGATGGTTAGGCTTACAGTTAGCTTGAAGGTTAGGATGAGGTTTAGGGATAGGGTGAGGGTTAGGGTAAGGGTGATGTTAAGGGTAAATTTGAGGGTTAGGCTTTGGGTGAGGGTTAGGATAAGTGAGAGGGTTACGGTTAGGGTGAGGGTTAGGGTAAGGGTGAGGGTTAGGGATTAAGGTGAGGCTGAGGGTTAGATTGAGGATTAGGGTCAGGGTTAGTGTGTGGTTTAGGGTGAGGATGAGGGTTAGGGTTAGGTGAAGTTAAGTGTTAGAATTAGGGTTATGGTGAGGACTAGGGTGAGGGTGAGGGTTAGGTTTAGGGGTAGGGTGAGGTTTAGTCTTAGGGTGAGGGTTAGGGTTAGTGTGAGGGTTAGTGTTAGGGTTAGGGTTAGTGTTAGGGTGAGGGTAAGTGTTAGGGAGAGGGTTAGGGTGAGGGTGAGGGTTATAGTTAGGGTGAGGCTAAGGGTTAGGGTTAGGGTTATTGTTAATTTTAGGTTTAGGTTTATGTTGAGGGTGAGGGTGAGCGTGAGGTTTAGGGTTAGGTTTAGGGTGAGGTTTAGGGTTAGATTTATCTTAGGGTGAGGGTAAGTGTTATGGTTACGGTTAGGATTAGTGTTATGTTAGGGTTAGGGTTAGGGTTATGGTGTGGTTGAGTGTGTGGTTTAGGGTTACGTTTAGGGGTAGGCTTGGGGTTAGGCTGAGGATGAGGTTGAGGGTGATGGTTACGGTTAGTGTGAGGGTTAGGATTAGGGTTAGTGTGAGGGTTAGGATGAAGATTAGGGTTAGGATTAGGGTTAGAGTGAGGGCTAGGGTGAGTGTGAGGTTTAGTGTTAGGGTTAGGGTGAGGTTTAGGTTTAGGGTTAGTGTGAGGGTGAGGTTTAGTGTTAGAGTTCGGGTTAGGTTGAGGGTTAGGATTAGGGTTAGTGTTAGCGTTAGGGTTAGGGTGAGTGTTAGGGTTAGGGTGAGTGTTATGGTGATGGTTAGGATTAGGATTAGGGTAGGGTTAGGGTGAGTGTGAGGGTGAGGGTAAGGGTTAGGCTTAGGGTTAGCCTGAGGGTGAGGGTGAGCGTGAGGGTTAGGTTTAGGGTGATTGTGAGTGTGAGGGTTAGGGTTAGTGTTAGGGTTAGCCTTAGGTTTAGGCTGAGGGTGATGGTGAGGGAGAGGGTTAGGGTTAGGGTGAGGGTTAGGGTTAGGGTTAGGGTGAGGGTTAGGGTTAGGGGTATGATGAGTTTTAGTGTTAGGCTAACGGTTAGGGTGAGGGTGAGGTCTAGGGTTAGAGTTGGGCTTAGGGTGAGGGTTAGCATGAGGGTTAGGGTTAGGGTGAGGTTTAGGGTGGGGGTGACAGTAAAGGTAAACTTTAGGGCTAGGCTGAGGGTGAGAGTTACTGTAAGTGTTTGGGTTAGGGTTAGGGTGAGGGTTAGGGGTAGGGGTAGGGTGAGGGTGAGTGTAAGATTGAGGATTAGTGTTAGGGTGAGGTTTAGGGTAAGGATGAGGGTTTGGGTTAGGGTTTTTGTTAGTGCTATGATTATAGTTAAGTTTGCAGTGAGGGTGAGGCTGAGGGTGAGGTTCATGGTGAGGGTTAGATTTAGGTTAGGGTCAGGGTTAGTATTATTTTTAGGGTTAGGGTTAGATTTACAGTGAGGGTGAGTGTGAGGGTTAGGGTTACGTTGAGGGTGAGGTTTAGAGTTAGAATTCGGTTTATGGGGAGGGTTAGGGTGAGAGGTAGGGTTAGGGTTAGTGTTAGTCTTAGGGTGAGGGTGAGGGTTAGGTTGAGGTTTAGGGATAGGCTTAGGGTTAGGATTAGGGTTAGCGTGGGGGTGAGTGTGAGGGTTAGGTTTAGGATTAGGCTTAGGTTTAGGTTGAGTGTGAAGGTCGGTGTGAGGGTTATGGTTACGGTGAGGGTGAGGATTAGGGTTACAGTGAGGGTTAGGATTTTGGTTAGGATTAAGGTGAGGGTGAGGGTTAGGGTTAGGGTGAGGGTTAGGCTTAGGATTAGGATTAGGGTGAGGGTGAGGATTAGAGTTAGTGTTAGTGTTAGGTTTAGGGTTAGGCTGAGGGTGAGGGTGGCGGTGAGGATTAGTGTTAGGGTGATGGTTAGAGTTAGGTTTAGTGTTATTGTTAGGGTTAGGTTTAGAGTTACGGTGAGGGTGAGGTTCTGGGTGAGGTTTAGGGTTAGTGTTAGGGTGAGGTTTAAAGTTAGGGTTGGAAATAGGGTTAGGGTGAGGGTGATGTTTAGGGTTAGAGTTCGGGTTAGTGTTAGGGTTGGGCTTAGGGTTAGGCTGAGGGTGAGAGTGGGGGTGAGTATTAGGGATATCGTTAAGGTTAGGGTTAGAGTTAGGTTTATGGTTAGGGTTAGGGTTATTGTTAGTGTTATGTTTAGGGTTAAGTTTGCAGTGAGGGTGAGGCTGAGGGTGAGGTTTATGGTTAGGGTTAGGTTTTGGGTTAGGGTTATTGTTAGTGTTAGTGTTAGGTTTAGGGTTAGGGTTAGAGTTATGGTGAGGGTGAGGGTGAGAGTGAGGGTTAGGGTTAGGTTGAGGTTTAGGGTGACGTTTAGGGTTAGGATTAGGTTGAGGGTGAGGTTTATGGTTAGAGTGAGGGTTAGTGGGAGGGTTAGGGTTAGGATTAGGGATAGGGCTAGGTTTAGGGTTAGGATTAGTGTTTTTGTTAAGGTTAGGGTTAGACTTATGGTTAGTGTTAGGGTGAGGGTGAGGGTTAGCGTTAGGGTTAGGGTGTGGTTTAGGGTTAGGGTGAGGATTAGGGTTAGGGTGAGGGTGAGGTTTAGGGTTAGAGTTAGGTTTAGGCAGAGGGCTAGGGTGAGGGTTAGGGTTAGGGTTAGGGTTAAGTTTAGGAATAGGGTTAGGGTGAGGGTGAGTGTGAGGGTTAGGGTTAGGCTTATTCTTAGGTTTAGGGTTAGGCTGAGGATGAGGTTGGGGGTGAGGATTAGGGTTCGGTTGATTGTTAGGTTTAGGATTAGGGTGATTGTTAGGATGAGGGTTAGTGTTAGGATTAGGGTTAGGGTTAAAGCTAGGGGGAGGGTGAGGGTTAGGGTTAGGCTTAGGCTTAGGGTTACGCTGAGGGTTAGATTGAGGGTGAGTGTTAAGTTTAGGGTGATGTTTAGGGATACGGTTAGGTTGAAGGTTAGCATGAAGTTTAGGGATAGGGTGAGGGTTAGCGTGAGGGTGATGGTTAGGGTAAAATTGAGTGTTAGCCTGAGGGTGAGAATTAAGATAAGGGTGAGGGTTGGCGTTAGGTTGAGTGTTAGGGTTAGGGTTAGTGTTAGGGTTAGGATGAGTGTTAGGGTTAGGGTGAGGGTTATGGTTATGTTTAGGATTAGGATTAGGGTTAGGGTGAGGTTGAGTGTGAGGTTAGGGTAAGGGTTAGCCTTAGGGTTAGGTTGAGGGTGTGGGTTAGGTTTAGGGTGAGGGCGAGTGTGAGGGTTAGGATTAGTGTTAGGGTTAGGGTGAAGGTTAGGGTGAGGGTTAGTGTTAAAGTTAGGGTGTGGTTGAGGGTTAGGTTTAGGGTCATGCTTAGGGTTACGGTCAGGGAGAGGGTTAGCATGAGGGTGAGAGTTAGTGTGAGGGTTAGGGTGAGGGTGACAGTAAGGGTAAAGTTGAGGGTTTGGCTGAGAGTGAGGATTATGGTAAATGTGAGGGTTAGGGTTAAGGTGAGGGTGAGGGTTAGGGTTAGAGGTAGGGTGAGGGTGCGTGTAAGAATGAGTATTAATGTTAGGGTGAGGTATAGGGTGAGGATGAGGGTTAGGGTTAGGGTTATTGTTAGTGTTATGGTTACAGTTAAGTTTGCAGTGAGGGTGAGGCTGAGGGTGACGTTTATAGTTAGGGTTAGGTTTAGGGTTAGGGTTAAGGTTAGTATTATTTTTAGCGCTAGGGTTAGATTTACAGTGAGGGTGAGGGTGAGGGTGAGGGCTAGGGTGAGGTTTACGGTGAGGTTTAGGGTTAGTGTTCGGTTGAGCGTGAGGTTTAGAGTTAGAATTATGTTTATGGGGAGGGTTAGGGTGAGAGATAGGGTTAAGGTTAGAGTTAGTCTTAAGGTGAGGGTGAGGGTTAGGTTGAGGTTTAGGGATAGGTTTAGGGTTAGGATTAGGTTTTGGTTGAGGATAAGTGTGAGAGTTAGGTTTAGGCTTAGACTCAGGGTTAGGTTAAGGGTGAAGGTAGGTGTGAGGGTTATGGTTACGGTGAGAGTGAGGATTAGGGTTAGGGTGAGGGTTAGAATTTGGGTTAGATTAAGGTGAGGGTGAGGGTTAGGGTTAGGGTGAGTTTTAGGTTTAGGATTAGGATTAGGGTGAGGGTGAGTGTTTGGATTATGGTTAGGGTTATTGTTAGTGTTATGGTTAAGATTACCTTTGCAGTGATGGTGAGGCTGAGGGTGAGGGTTAGGTTTAGGATTAGGGTTAGGGTTAGGTTTAGGGTTAGGATTAGTGTTTTTGTTAAGGTTAGGTTTAGAGTTATGGTGAGGGTGAGGGTGAGCTTTAGGGTTAGGGTTAGGGTGAGCTTTAGGGTTAGGGTGAGGATTAGGGTTTTGGTGAGGGTAGGTTTAGGGTTAGAGTGAGGGTTAGCGGGAGGGTTAGGGTGACTGTTAGGGTTTGGGTTAGGGTTAGGTTTAGGAGTAGGGTTAGGTTGAGGGTGAGTGTGAGTGTTAGGGTTAGGCTTAGGCTTCGGCTTAGGGTTAGGCTGAGGATGAGGGTGGGGGTAAGGATTAGTGTTCGAGTGACGATTAGGGTGAGGATTAAGGTGAGGGTTAGGATGAGGGTTAGGGTGAGGATTAGGGTTAGGGTGAGGGCTAGGGTGAGGGTGAGGGTTAGGGTTAGGGTTAGGTTTAGGTTTAGGATGAGAGTGATGTTGAGGGTAGGGGTTAAGGTAAGGGTAATGGTTAGGGTTACGGTTAAGTTGAAGATTAGAATGAGGTTTAGGGATAGGGTGAGGGTTAGAGTGAGGGTGATGGTAAGGGTAAAGTTGAAGGTTAGGCTGACTGTGAGAATTAAGATAAGGGTGAGGGTTAGTTTTAGGGTGAGGCTTAGGGTAAGGGTGTGGGTTAGGGGTTATGGTGAGGGTTAGGGTTAGGTTGAGGGTTATAGTTAGGGTGAGGGTTAGGGTTAGGGTTATTGTTATTGTTAGGTTTAGAGTTAGGTTGAGGGTGAGGGTGACGGTGAGGGTTAGGTTTAGGGTTAGGATTAGGGTTAGATTTAGGGTTAGGATTAGTGTTAGAGTTAGGGTTAGGGTGAGGGTGAGGTTTAGGGTTAGAATTAGGCTTCGGTTGAGTGTTAGTGTGAGGGTTAGGGTTAGGGTAAGTGTTAGGTTAGGGTTAGGGTGAGGGTTAGGTTTAGAGTGATAATTAGGGGTAGTATTAGGGTTAGGGTGAGGTTGAGTGTGTGGGTTAGGCTTAAGTTTAATGTTAGGCTTAGGGTTAGGCTGAGGGTGAGGTTGAGGGTGAGGGTTATGGTTAGGGTGAGGGTTAGAGTTAGGGTTAGATTGAGGGTTAGGATGAGGGTTAGTGTTACGATTAGTGTTAGGTTGAGCGCTGGGGTGATGGTTAGTGTGAGGTTTAGGGTTAGGGATAGGGTTAGGTTTAAGATTAGGGTTAGGTTTTGGGTGAGTGTGAGGGTTAGGCTTAGTGTTAGGGTTAGGATTAGGGTTAGGGTTATGGTTAGGGTTTGATTTAGAGTGAGGTTGAGGGTAAGAATTAGAGTTAGTGTTAGTGTTAGGGTTAGGGTTAGGCTAAGGGTGAGGGTGGGGTGAGGATTTGGGTTAGGGTGATGGTTAGGGTTAGGGTTAGTGTTATTGTTAGGGTTAGGGTTAGCGTTAAGGTGAGGGTGAGGGTGAGGGTGCGGGTGAGTTTTAGGGTTAGGGTTAGGTGAGGTTTAGGGTTAGTGTTAGAGATAGGGTTAAGGTGAGGGTGAGGTTTAGGGTTAAAATTCGGGTTAGTTTTAGAGTTACGCTTACCGTTAGGCTGAGGTTGAGTGTGGGGGTGAGGATTAGGGTTAGCTTTAGGGTTAGTGTTAGAGTTCGGGTTAGGCTTAGGGTTAGGGTTATTGTTAGTGTTATGGTTAGGTTTAGTTTGCAGTGACGGTGAGGCTGAGGGTGAGGTTTATGATTAGCTTTAGGTTTAGTATTAGGGTTAGTGTTAGTGTTATTTTTAGGGTTAGGGTTAGAGTTATGGTGAGGGTGAGGGTGAGGGTGAAGGTTAGGTTTAGGGTGAGGTTTAGGGTGAGGTTGAGGGTTAGGGTTAGGTTGGGTGTGAGGTTTAGGGTTAGAGTGAGGGTTAGTGGGAGGGTTAGGGTGAGGTTTAGGTTTAGGGTTATTGTTAGTCTTAGGGTGAGGGTGAGGTTTAGGTTGAGGTTTAGGGATAAGTTTAGGGTTAGGATTAGGGTTAGGGTGAGGGTGAATGTGAACGTTAGGGTTAGGGTTAGGCTTAGGCTTAGGTTTATGATTATGGTGAGGGTCAGTGTTAGGCTTAGGATTAGGGTGAGGTTTAGGGTTAGGTTGAGGGTTAGGGTTAGTGTGAGTGTTAGTGTAGGGTTAGGTTTAGTGTTAGGGTTAGGGGGAGGGTTAGGGTCAGAGTTAGGGTTAGGGTTAGTGTGAAAGTTAGGGTTAGGGTGAAGGTTTAGTTGAGGTTTAGGGTTAGGGTTAGGGTTAGGTTTAGGATTAGTGTTAGGTTGAGGGTATTTGTGAGTGTTAGGGTTAGGTTTAGGCTTAGGCTAAGGGTGAGGGTGAGGGTGAGGCTTAGACTTTGGGTGATGGTTAGGGTTAGGATGAGGGTGAGGGTTAGGATGAGGGTTAGGGTTAGGATTAGGGTTAAGGTGAAGGCTAGTGTGAGGGTGAGGGTTAGGTTTATTGTTAGGGTGAGGTTTAGGCTTAGGATGAGGGTTAGGGCTATTGTGAGTGTTAGTGGTAGGGTTAAGTTTAGTGTTAGGGTTAGGGGGAGGATTAGGGTCAGGGTTAAGTTTAGGGTTAGTGTTAGGATTAGGGTTAGGGTGATGGTTGGGGTTATGGTTAGCTTGAAGTTTAGGATGTTTAGGGATAGGGTGAGGGTTAGGGTGAGGGTGATGGTAAGGTTGAAGTTGAGGGTTAGGCTGAGGGTGAGGGTTAAGATAAGGGTGAGGGTTAGGGGTTATGGTGAGGGTGAGGGTTAGATTGAGGATTAGGGTTAGGGTTAGTGTGTGGTTTAGGGTGAGGATGAGGGTTAGGGTTAGGTGAGGGTAAGGGTTAGAATTAGGGTTACGGTGAGGGCTAGGATCAGGGTGAGGGTTAGGGTTAGTGTTAGCGTTAGGGTGAGGGTGAGGCTTAGGGTGAGTGTTAGGGTTAGTGTGAGGGTTAGTATTAGGGTTAGTGTTAGTGTTAGTGTTAGGGTGAGGGTAAGTGTTAGGTTGAGGATTAGGGTTAGGGTGAGGGTTATAGTTAGGGTGAGGGTTAGGGTTAGGGTTAGGGTTTGTGTTAATTTTAGGTTTAGGGTTATGTTGAGGGTGAGGGTGAGGGTTAGGGTTAGGGTTAATATTAGGTTAGGGTTAGGGTGAGTGTGTGGGTTAGGATTAGGTTTAGGGTTAGGCTTAGTTTTTGGCTGACAGTGAGGTTGAGGGTGAGGGTTAGGGTTAGGGTGAGGGTAAGGATTTCGGTTAGGGTGAGGGTTAGGATGAGGGTTAGGTGATGGCTAGGGTGAGGGTGAGGTTTAGGGTTAGGGTTAGGGTGAGGTTTAGTGTTAGGGTTAGGGTGAGGGTGAGGTTGAGTGTTAGATTTAGGGTTAGAGTGAGGGTTAAGGATCTGGTTAGTGTTAGGGTTAGGGTTAGGGTGCGTGATAGGGTTAGGGTGAGGGTTATGGTTATGGTTAGGATTAGGATTAGGGTTACGGTTAGGGTTAGTGTGTGGGTTAATGTTAGGTTTAGTGTTAGGCTTAGGGTTAGGCTGAGGGTGAGGTTGAGGCTGCGGGTTAGGTTTAGTGTGAGTGTTTGGGTTACAGTGAGGGTTATGTTTAGGGTGACGGTTACGGTTAGGTTTAGGGTTACGTTGAGGGCTACATTGAGGGTGAGGTTTAGGGTTAGCTTTAGGGTAAAGTTTATGGTGAGGGTGAGGTGTAGGGATAGGGTTAGGCTGAGGTTTAGGGTTATATTTAGGGTTAGGGGTAGGGCGAGTGTGAGGTTTAGGGTTAGAATTATGGTTACGGAGAGGGTTAGGGTGAGATTTACGGTTAGAGTTAGGGTTAGGGGGAGGGTTAGGGTGAGGGTTAGGTTTAGGGTGAGGGCTAGGTTGAGGGTGAGGGTTAGGGTTAGTGTTAGGCTTAGGCTTATGGTTAGGCTGAGGGTGAGGTTGAGGGTGAGGTTAGGGTTAGGGTGAGGTTAGGGGTACGGTTAGGTTGAAGGTTAGCATGAGTTTTAGGGATAGGGTGAGGGTTAAGGTGAGGGTGATGGTAAGGGTAATGTTGAGGATTACGCTGAGGGTCAGGGTAAAGATAAGGGTGAGGGTTAGGGTTAGGGTGAGGGTTAAGGTAAGGTTGAGGGTGAGGGGTTGGGGTGAGGGTGAGGGTTAGATTGGGGACTAGGGTTAGGGTTAGTGTGAGGTTTAGGGTGATGATGAGGGTTAAGGTTAGGGTGAGGGTTACGGTTATAATTAGGGTTAGGATGAGGGCTAGGGTGAGGGTGAGGGTTAGGGTTAGGTTGGGGTTAGAGTGAGTTTTAGGGTTAGGGTGACGGTTAGGGTTAGTGTGAGGGTTAGTGTTATGGTTAGGGTTAGTGTTAGGGTGAGGGTAAGTGTTAGGGTGAGGGTTAGGGTTAGGGTGAGCATTATAGTTAGGGTGACGGTTAGGGTTAAGTTTAGGGATATTGTTATTGTTAGGTTTAGGGTTACATTGAGGGTGAGGGTGAGGGTGAGTGTTAGGGTTAGAGTTAGGGTGAGGTTTAGGTTTAGTATTAGGGGTAGAGTTAGGGTGAGGGTGAAGTTTTGGGTTAGAGTTAGGCTTAGCGTGAGGGTTAGTGTGACAATTAGGGTTAGGGTTCGTGTTAGGTTAGGGTTAGGGTGAGGGTTAGTGTGAGCGTTAGGGTTAGAGGGAGGGTTAGGTTTAGGATTAGGGTTAGGGTGAGGTTGAGTGTTTGGGTTAGGGTTAGGTTTAGAGTTAGGCTTAGGGTTAGGCTGAGGCTGAGGTTGAATGTGAGGGTGAGGATTAGGTGAGGGTTAGGTTTAGGGTAAGGTTGAGGGTTAGGATGAGGGTTAGGGTTAGGATTGGGGTTAGTGTGAGGGTCAGTGTGTGGGTTAGGGTTAGGTTTAGATTTATGCGTCGGGTTAGGCTGAGGCTGAGGTTGAGGGTGAGGGTTAGGGTTAGTGTGAGCCTTAGGGTTAGGGATAGGGTTAGGTTTAGGATTAGGGTTAGGTTGAGGGTCAGTGTGAGTTTTAGGGTTAGAGTTAGGGTTAGGCTTAGTGTTAGGGTTAGGTTTAGGGTTAGGGTTTGGTTTAGGGTGAGGGGTAGGGTGAGGATTAGGGTTAGTGTTAGTGTTAGGGTTAGGGTTAGACTGAGGGTGAGGGTGGGGTTGAGGATTAGGGTTAGGGTGATGGTTAGGTTTAGGGTTAGTGTTATTGTTAGGGTTAGGGTTAGAGATACGGTGAGGGTGAGGTTGTGGGTGAGGGTTAGGGTTAGGGTTTGGGTGAGGTTTAGAGTTAGGGTTGGAGACAAGGTTAGGATGAGGGTGATGTTTAGGGTTAGAGTTAGGGTTAGTGTTAGGATTGGGCTTAGGGTTAGGCTGAGGGTGAGAGTGGGGGTGAGGATTAGGGATAGGGTTAGGGTTAGGGTGAGGGTTAGGGTAAGGGTGAGGGTTAGGGATTAAGGTGAGGCTGAGGGTTAGATTGAGGAGTAGGGTTAGGGTTAGTGTTGTTGTTTAGGGTGAGGATGAGGGTTAGGGTTAGGTGAGGGTAAGGGTTAGAATTAGGGTTAGGGTGAGGGCTAGGTTGAGGGTGAGGTTAGGCTTAGAGTTAGGATTAGGATTAGGGTAAGGGTTAGGGTGTATGTGAGTGTTAGGGTTAGGGTTAGGCTTAGGTTTAGGCTGAGGGTGAGGGTAAGGGTGCGGTTTTGGGTAAGGGTGAGGGTTAGTGTTAGGGTTATTGTTAGGGTTAGGATTAGGATGAGGTTTAGGTTTTGGTTATGTTTAGAGTTAGGTTTAGGATGAGGGTGAGATTTAGAGTTAGAGTTAGGGTTAGTGTAAGGGTTAGGTTTAGGGTGAGGGTTAACATTAGAGTTAGGGTTAATCTTAGGGTTAGGCTTAGGCTGAATATGAGGGTGAGTTTTAGGCTTCGGGTTAGGGTGAGGTTTAGGGTAAGGGTGAGGGTGAGGATATTTATGAGGATTAGGGTTAGGATTAGGTTAAGGGTGAGAGCTAGGGTGAGGGTTAGGGTGAGGGCTAGGGCTAGGGATATGGTTAGGTTTAGGATTAGGGTTAGGGTGAGGGTGAGTGTGAGAGTTCTGGTTATGGTTAGGTTTAGGCTTAGAGTTAGGGTGAGGGTTAGGGTTATGGTTTGGGTTAGGGTGAGTGTGAGGCTGAGGATTAGGGTTAAGTTTAGGGTTAGGTTTAGGGTTAGGTTTAGGTTTAGGGTTAGTGTCACGGTTAGGCTTAGGCTTAGGGTTAGGGTTAGGGTGAGGGTTAAGGTTAGGGTTAGGGTTAAGGTAAGGTTTATGCTTAGGGTTAGGCTGAGGGTGAGTGTGAGGGTGAGGGTTAGGGTTAGGTTTAGGGTGAAGTTTAGGATGAAGTTTAGTGTTAGGATTAGGGTAAGGGTGAGGGCTATGGTGAGGGTTAGGGTGAGGGCTAGGGGTAGGAATAGGTTTAGGTTTAGGATTAGGGTTAGGATGAGGGTGAGTGTGAGAGTGAGGGTTAGGGTTAGGTTTAGGGTTAGAGTTAGGGTGAGGGTTAGCGTTAGGGTTTGGGTTAGGGTGTGAGGGTGAGGCTGAGGATTAGGGTTAGGTTTACGGTTAGGTTTAGGTTTAGGGTTAGTGCTAGGGTTAGGGTTAGTGTTAGGCTTAGGGTTACGGTGAGGGTGAGGGTGGGGGGGTGAGGATTAGAGTTAGGGTTAGGGATAGGCTTAGGTTTAGGGTTATTGTTAGGGTTATGTTTAGGTTTAAGTTTGTGGTGTGGGTGAGACTGAGGGTGAGGTTTATCTTTAGGGTTAGGGTTAGGATTAGTGTTATTGTTAGGGTTAGGTTTAGAGTTATGGTGAGGTTGAGGGTGAGGGTGAGGGTTAGGGTTAGGGTGAGGTTTAGGGTTAGGGTTAGGGTGAGTGTGAGGTTTAGGGTTACAGATAGGGTTACGTTGAGGTTTAGAGTTAAGGTTAGTGTTTGGGTTAGTGTGGGTTTGAAGGTTAGGTTGAGGTTGAGGGTTAGGGTTACGTTTAGGATTAGGGTCAGGTTGAGGGTGAGTGTGCGGCTTAGGGTGAGGGTTAGGCTTACCCTTAGGGTTAGGCTGAGGGTGAGGATGGGGTGAGGATTAGGGTTAGGGTGATGGTTCGGGGTAGGGTTAGTGTTATTTTTAGGGTTAGGTTTAGAGTTAAAGTGAGGGGGAGGGTGTGGGGGAGGGTTAAGGTTAGGGTTAGGTTTGGGTTTAGGGTTAGGGTTAGGGTTAGGGTGAGGGTGAGAGTTAGGTTGTGGTTTAGGGTTAGGGTTAGTGTGAGGGTTAGTGTTAGGGTTAGGGTTAGTGTTAGGATGAGGTTCCGTTTTAGGTTGAGGGTATGGGTTAGGGTGAGGATTATGGTAAGGGTGAGGTTTAGGATTAGTGTTAGGGTTATTGTGTTGGTTAGGTTTAGTGTTACAGTTACTGTGAGGGTGAGGATTAGGGTTAGGGTTAGGTTGAGGTTTGTTTGGGGTTAGGGTTAGAGTTAGGGTTTGGGTGAGGGTGAGGTTTAGGGTTAAAGTTAGGGTTAAGATGAGGGTTAGGGTGATAGTTAGGGGGAGGGTTATGTTTAGGGTTAGGGTTAGGGATAGGATTAGGATTAGGTTGAGGGTGTGTGTGTTAGCGTTAGGTCTAGGGTTAGGTTTAGGTTTAGGGTGAGGGTGAGGGTCAGGTTGAGGGTTAGGTTTAGGGTGAGGGTTAGGGTTAGGGGTAGTGGGAGGGTTAGGATGAGGGTTAGGGTTAGGATTAGGGTTAGGGTAAGGGCTAGGGTGAGGGTGAGGTTTAAGATTAGGTTTAGGGTGAGGTTTATGTTTAGGATTAGTGTTAGGATTAGGGTGACAGTGAGGTTTAGGTTTAGAGTTAGGGTTAGGGTGAGGTTGAGGGTGAGGGTGAGGTTTAGGGTTAGTGTTAGGATGAGGGTTAGGGTTAGGATCTGAGTGAAGTTTAGGGATAGGTTTAGGATTAGGATTAGGGTTAGAGTTAGCCTGAGGGTGAGGGTGAGGGTGAGTGTTAGGGTGAGGATGAGGGTTAGTGTTAAGGTGAGGGCTAGCGTGAGGGTGAGGGTTAGGGATAGGGTTAGAGTGAGGGTGAGGGTTGGGTGATGTTTAGGGTTAGTTTGAGGGTTAGTGTAAGGGTTAGAGTTAGTGTTAGTGTGAAGGTAAGTGTTAAGGTGATGGTTAGGGTTAGGCTGAGGGTTATTGTTAGTGTTAGGGTTAGGGTCAGGGTTAGGGTTAGGGTTAGTGTTATTGTTTGGTTTAGGGTTAGAGTTATGTTGAGGTTGAGGCTGAGGGTTTTGGTTAGGGTGCGGTTTAGTGTGAGGTTAAGGGTTAGGGTTAGGGTTAGGGTTAGTGTGAGGGTGAGGTTTAATGTTAGAGTTAGGGTTAGGGGGAGGTTTAGGATGAGGGTTAGGGTTAGGATAAGGGTTAGGGTAAGGGCTAGGTTGAGGGTGAGTTTTAGGGTTAGGGTTAGGTTGAGGTTTAGGGTTAGGGTTAGGGTTAGGGTGAGGGTGAGGTTTAGGGTTAGAGTTACGGTTAACGTGAGGCTGAGGGTGAGGATTAGGGTTAAGGTGAGTGTTAGGGTTTGGGGTAGGGTGAGGGTTAAGATGAGGGTGAGGGTTAGGGTTAGGGTTAGGATTAGGATTAGGGTTAGGGTTTCAGTGAGTGTGAGGGTTAGGGATAGTGTTAGGTTGAGTGTTAGGGTTAGCGTGAGAGTTATGGTTAGGGCTAGGAATACGGTTAAGCTGAAGGTGAGTGTGAAGATTAGGGTTAGGGTGAGGTTTAGTGTTTGGTTTAGGGTTAGAGTTAGGCTTAGGATTAGGGTAAGGTTTAGGGGTAGAGTTAGGGTTAGGGAGGACGGTTTGGGTGAGGGTTATGATTAGGGTGACGGTTAGGTTGGGGGTGATGGTAAGGATAAATTTTAGGGTTATGCTGAGGGTGAGGGTTACGGTTAGGGTGAGGGTTAGGATTAGGGTGAGGGTAAGGGTTAGGTTTAGGGTGAAGGTGAGGGTTAGATTGAGGATTAGTGTGAGGTTTAGGGTGAGGATGAGAGTTAGGGTTAGGGTGGGGGCTAGGGTGAGGGTGAGGGTTAGGGTTAGTGTGAGGTTTAGTGTTAGGGTTAGGGTTAGTGTTAGGTTGAGGGTTAGGGTTAGGGTTAGGGTTAGGTTTAGTGGTAGGGTTAGGGTTAGGGTTACGGTGAGGCTAAGCAGGTGGGTTTGGGTTGGGGTTAGGATGAGGTTCAGGTTTAGCATTAGGTTAGGGTTAGGGTTAGCATGAGGGTGAGGTTTAGGGTTAGAGTTAGGGTTAGTGTTAGGGTTAGGGTTCGGTTATTGTTAGGATTAGGGTAAGGGATAGGGTTAGGGTTAGGCTTAGGCTTAAGCTAAGGCTTAGACTGAGCATGAGTGTGAGGGTTAGGATTAGGGTTAGGGTTAGTTTGAGGTTTTGGTTTAGGTTTAGGGTTAGGGTGAGGGTTAGTGTTAGGGATAGGGTTAGGTTTAGAATTAGAGTTAGGGTGAGGTTGAGTGTGAGCATTAGGGTTAGGGTTAGGGTTAGGCGTAGAGTTAGGGTTAGGTTTTGGTTTAGGGTGAGGGTGAGGCTGAGGACTAGGTTTAGGTTTAGGGTTAGGGTTAGGGTTAGGGTTACAGTGAGGGTTAGGTTTATGGTTAGGGTGAGAGTTAGCGTTAGGTTGAGGGTTAGGGTTAGGATTAGGTTTAGGGTGAGGGTGAGCGTTAGGGTTAGTTTTAGGGTGAGTTTTAGGATGATGGTTAGGGATAGGATTAAGGTTAGGGTGAGGGCTAGGCTGAGGGTGAGGTTTAGGATTAGGGTTAGGGTGAGTTTTAGTGTTAGTGTTAGGGTTAGGGTTAGGGTGAGGGTTAGGGTTATTGTTAGGTTTAGGGTTATAGTTGTAGTGAGTGTGAGGGTTAGGGTTAAGGTTAGGATGAGGTTTAGGTTTTGGTTTAGGGTTAGAGTTAGGTTTAGGATGAGGTTGAGATTTAGGGTTAGAGTTAGGGCTAGTGTTAGGGTTAGGTTTAGGGTGAGGGTTAACGTTTGGGTTAGAGTTAGGCTTAGGCTTAGACTTAGGCAGAGAATGAGGGTGAGGTTTAGGGTTAGGGTTAGGGTGAGTGTTAGGGTTATTGTTAGGGTGAGGCTTATGATGAGTTTTAGGGTTAGGATTAGGGTTAGGGTGAGGGTTAGGGTGAGGGTTAGGGTGTGGGTTACGTTAAAGGGTAGGGTTAGATTTAGGATTAGGGTTAGGGTGATGGTGAGTGTGAGGGTTAGGGTTAGGGTTAGGGTTAGGCTTAGGGTAAGGGTGAGGTTTTGGGTTAGATTGAGGGTGAGGCTGAGGATTAGGGTTACGGTTAGGGTTAGGTTTAGGGTTAGGGTTAGGGTTAGGGTTAGGTTTAGGTTTAGGGTTAGGGTTAAGTAATGGCTTAGGCTTAGGCTGAGAGTGAGGGTGGGGGTGGGGGTGTGGATTTGTTTTAGGGTTAGGGTTATGGTTAGGAGTATTGTTAGTGTTATGATTAGGGTTTATTTTGCCTTGTGGGTGAGGCTGAGGGTGAGGGTTATAATTAGTGTTAGTGTTAGTGTTAGGGTTAGTGTTATTGTTAGTGTTAGGGTTAGAGTTACGGTGAGTTTGAGCGTCAGGGTGAGGGTTACGGTTAGGTTGAGTTTTAGGGTGAGGTATAGGGTTAGGGTTAGGGTTAGTGTTAAGGTGAGGGTGAGGTTTAGGGTTAGAGTTAGGGTTACGGGGAGGGTTAGGTTGAGGTTTAGGGTTAGGGTTAGTGTGAGGGTTAGGGTGAGGGTGAGGGTTAGGTTGAGATTTAGCAATAGGGTTAGGTTTAGGGTTAGGTTTAGTGTTAGGGTGAATGTAAGGCTTAGTGTGAGGGTTAGGCTTATGCTTAGGGTTATGCTGAGGGTGAGGGTGGAGGTGAGGAATAGGGTTAGGGTGATGTTTAGGGTTAAGGTTAGTTTTATTGTTAGGGTTAGTGTTACAGTTAAGGTGAGGTTGAGGGTGCGGGTGAGGGTTAGGGTGAGGGTTAGGATGAGGGTTAGGGTTAGGATTAGGGTTAGGGTGAGGGCTAGGCTGAGGGTGAGGTTTAGGATTAGGATTAGTGTGCGGTTTTGGGTTAGGGTTAGGGTGAGGGTGAGGTTTACAGTTAGATTTAGGGTTAGGGTGAGACTGAGGTTGAGGGTTAGGGTTAGGGTTAGTGTTAGAGTTAGGGTTAGAGTGAGGGTTATGTTGAGGGTGAGGGTTAGGCTTAGAGTTAGGATTAGGATTAGGGTAAAGGTTAGGGTGGCTGTGAGGGTTAGTGTTAGGGTTAGGGTTAGGCTTAGGTTTAAGTTGAGGATGAGGGTAAGGGTGAGGGTTTGGGTAAGGGTGAGGGTTAGGGTTAGGTTTAGGGTGAGAATTAGGGTTCGGTTAAGTTTAGGGTTAGGGTGAGGGTTAGGGTCAGTGTTAGGGTTATTGTTAGGGTTAGGGTTAGGATGAGGTTTAGGTTTAGGTTATGTTTAGAGTTAGGTTTAGGATGAGGGTGAGATTTAGGGTTAAAGTTAGGGTTAGTGTTAGGTTTAGGTTTAGGGTGAGGGTTAACGTTTGGGTTAGGGTTAGGCTTAGGCTTAGGCTGAGCTTGAGGGTGAGGTTTAGGGTTAGGGTTAGGGTGAGGGTTAGGGATAGGTTTAGGGTGAGGTCATTGATGAGTTTTAGGGTTAGGATTAGGCTAAGGGTGAGGGCTAGTTTGAGGGTTAGGGTGAGGGCTAGGGCTAGGGATAGGGTTAGGTTTAGGATTAGGGTTCGGGTGAGGGTGAGTGTGAGAGTTAGGGTTAGGGTTAGGTTTAGGCTTAGAGTTAGGGGGAGGGTTAGGGTTATGGTTTGGGTTAGGGTGAGGGTGAGGCTAAGGATTAGGGTTAAGTTTAGAGTTAGGTTTATGGTTAAGTTTAGGTTTAGGGTTAGTTTTAGGGTTAGGGTTAGGGTTACGGTGAGGGTTAAGGTTAGGGTTAGGGTTAGGTTTAGGCTTAGGTTTACGGTGAGGGTTAAGGTTAGGGTTAGGGTTAGGCTTAGGGTTAGGCTGAGGGTATGGATTGGGGTGATGATTAGAGTTAGGTTTAGTGTTAGGCTTAGGGTTAGGTTTATTGTTAGAGTTATATTTAGGTTTAAGTTTGCGGTGAGGGTGAGGCTGAGGGTGAGAGATATCTATCGTTAGGGTTAGGGTTAGAGTTAGTGTTATTGTTAGGGTTAGGGTTAAAGTTACGGTGAGTTTGAGGGTGAGGGTAAGTAAGGGTTAGTGTTAGGGTGAGGTTTAGGGTTAGGGTTAGGGTTAGGGTGAGTGTGTGGTTTAGGGTTAAAGTTATTGTAAGGGGGAGGGTTAGGGTAAGGTTTAGAGTTAAGGTTAGTGTTTATGTTAGTGTGAGGGTGAAGGTTATGTTGAGGTTGAAGGATAGGGTTACCTTTAGAATGAGGGTCAGTTTGAGGGTGAGTGTGATTGTTAGGGTGAGGGTTAGCCATACGCTTAGGGTTAGGCCCAGTGTGACGGTGGGGTGAGGATTAGGGTTAGGGTGATGGTTTGGATTAGGGTTAGTGTTATTTTTAGGGTTAGGGTTAGAGTTAAAGTGAGGGTGAGGGTGCGGGTGAGGGTTAGGGTTAGGGTTAGGTTGGGGGTTAGGCTTAGCATTATGGTTAGGTTGAGGGTAAGGTTTAAGGTTAGAATTAGGGTTAGCATGAGGCTGAGGGAGAGGGTGAGTGTTAGGGTTAGGGTTAGGATTAGACTTAGGATTAGGGTTAGGGTGAGTGTGAAGTTTAGTGTTAGCCTTAGGTTTAGGCTGAGGGTGAGGGTGAGGGTGAGTGTTAAGGTTAGTTTGAATGTTAGGGTTAGGGTTAGGGTGTGGTTTAGTGTTAGTGTTAGAGTTAGGGGTAGGGTGAGGGTGAGGTTTAGGTGTAGAGTTAGGGCTAGGGTAAGGTTTAGGTTGAGTGTTAGTGTTAGGGTCAGTGTTAAGGTGGGGGTGATGGTAAGAGTAAACTTCAGCGTTAGGCTAAGTTTGAGGGTTAAGGTAAAAGTGAGGGTTAGGGTGAGGGTTAGGGTTAGGTTTATGGTGAGAGTTTGGGTTCAGGTTAAGTTTAGGGTTAGGGTGAGGGTTAGGGTGAGGGTTAAGGTTAGGGTGAGAGTTAGGGTTAGGTTGAGGGTTAGGGATATGATTAGGGTTAGGGTGAGGGTGAGGGTTAGGGTTAGTGTTAGGGTGAGGGTTAGGATGAGGGTTAGGGTTACGATTAGGGTTAGGGTGAGGGCTAGGCTGAGGGTGATGTTTAGGATTAGGGTTAGGGTGAGGTTTAGCATTAGGGTTAGGGTGAGGGTGAGGGTGAGGGTGAGGTTTAGGGTTAGATTTAGGGTTAGGTTGAGACTGAGGTTGAGGGTTAGGATTAGGGTTAGTGTTAGAGTTAGGGTTAGGGTGAGAGTTAGGTTGAGGGTTCGGGTTAGGCTTAGGGTTAGGATTAGGATTAGAGTAAGGGTTTTGCTGAGTGTGAGGGTTAGGGTTAGGGTTAGGCTTAGGTTTAGGCTGAGGGTGAGGGTGAGGTTGAGGCTTAGGTTAAGAGTGAGGTTTAGGGTTAGGGTTAGGGTGAGAGTTAGGGTTCGGTTAAGTTTAGGGGTAGGGTGAGGGTTAGGGTTAGGGTTTGGGTTAGGGTGAGGGTGAGGCAAAGATTTAGGCTTAGGTTTAGGGTTAGGTTTAGGTTTAGGGTTAGTGTTAGGGTTATGGTTAGGGCTACGGTGAGGGTTAGGGTTAGGGTTACATTTACGGTTAGGCTTAGTGTTAGGCTGAGGATGAGGGTGAGGGTGAGGGTTAGGGTTAGGGTTAGGGTGAGGTTTAGGATAAGGTTTAGTGTTAGGATTAGGGTATGGGTGAGGGCTATGGTGAGGGTTAGGGTGAGGGCTAGGGATAGGGATAGGGTTAGGTTTAGGATTAGGGTTAGGGTGAGGGTGAGTGTGAGAGTTAGGGTTAGGGTTAGGTTTAGGCTTAGAGTTAGGGTGAAGGTTAGGGATAGGGTTTGGGTTAGGGTGAGGGTGAGGCTGAGGATTAGGGTTAGGTTTAGGGTTAGGTTTAGGGTTAGTGTTAGGGTTAGTGTTAGGGTTAGGGTTAAGGTGAGATTAGGGTTAGGGTTAGGCTTAGGCTTAGGGTTAGGCTCAGGGTGACTTTGGGGCTGAAGATTAGAGTTAGGGTTAGGGTTAGGGTTAGGGCTAGGCTTCTTGTTAGGGTTATGTTTAGGTTTTAGTTTGCGGTGAGGGTGAGATTGACGGTGCGTGTTATCGTTAGGGTTAGGATTAGGGTTAGTGTTATTCTTAGGGTCAGGGTGAGAGTTCCGGTGAGGTTGAGCGTGAGGGTGAGGGTTAGGGTTAGGTTGAGGTTTAGGGTTAGAGTTAGGTTTAGGGGGAAGGTTAGGGGGAGATATAGGGTTAGGGTTAGTGTTAGGGTTAAGTTGAGGGTGAGGGTTAGGTTGAGGTTTAGGGATAGTGTTAGGTTTAGGATTAGGTTTAGGGTGAGAGTGAGTGTAAGACTTAGGGTGAGGGTTAGGCTTAGGCTTAGGGTTAGGCTTAGGGTGAGGGTCGGGGTGAGGAATAGGGTTAGGGTGATGATTAGGCTTAAGATTAGTTTTATTGTTAGGGTTAGTGTTAGAGTTAAGGTGAGGGTGAGGGTGCGGGTGAGGGTTACGGTGAGGGTTAGGATGAGGGTTATGGTTAGGATTAGGGTTAGGGTGAGTGCTAAGCTGAGGGTGAGGTTTAGGATTAGGTTTAGAGTGAGGTTTAGGGTTAGGGTTAGGGTTAGGGTTAGGGTTAGGGTTAGGGTGAGGGTTAGGTTTATTGTTAGGGTTAGGGTTGGGGTTAGGGTTACAATTGTATTGAGGGTGAGGGTTAGGGTTAAGGTTAGGATGAGGTTTAGGTTTTGGGTTAGGGTTAGAGTTAGGTTTAGGATGAGGATGAGATTTAGGGTTAGAGTTAGGGTTAGTGTTAGGGTTAGGTTTAGGGTGAGGGTTAACCTTTGGGTTAGGGTTAGGCTTAGGCTCTAGACTTAGGCAGAGAATGGGGGTGAGGTTTATGGTTAGGGTTAGGGTGAGTGTTAGGGTTAGGGTTAGGGTGAAGCTTATGATGAGTTTTAGTGTTAGGATTAAGGTTAGGGTGAGGGCTAGTGTGAGGGTTAGGGTGTGGGTTACGTTTAGGGGTAGGGTTAGATTTAGGATTAGGTTTAGGATGAGGGTGAGTGTGAGGGTTAGGGTTAGGCTTAGGCTTAGGGTTAGGGTGACGTTTTGGGTTAGGTTGAGGGTGAGGCTGACGGTTAGGTTTAGGGTTAGGGTTAGGATTAGGGTTAAGGTCAGGGTAAGGGTTAAGTTGAGGGTTAGGCTTAAGCTTAGGCTTAGGCTGAGCGTGAGGTTGAGGGTGTGTATTAGGGTTAGGGTTAGGGTTAGGGTTAGGGGTATTGTTAGTGTTATGGTTAGGGTTTAGTTTGCGTTGAGGGTGAGGCTGAGGGTGAGGGTTATAATTAGTGTAAGGGGTAGGGTTAGGGTTAGTATTATTGTTAGTGTTAGGGTTAGAGTTACGATGAGTTTGAGCGTCAGGGTGAGGGTTAGGGATAGGTTGAGTTTTAGGGTGAATTATAGGGTTAGGGTTAGGGTTAGTGTTAAGGTGAGGGTGAGGTTTAGGCTTAGAGTTAGTGTTAGGGGGAGGGTTAGGTTGAGGTTTCGGGTTAGGGTTAGTGTGAGGGTTAGGGTGAGGGTGAGGGTTAGGTTGAGATTTAGCAATAGGGTTAGGTTTAGGGTTAGATTTAGTGTTAGGGTGAATGTAAGGCTTAGGGTGAGGGTTAGGCTTACGCTTAGGGTTATGCTGAGGGTGAGGGTGGGGGTGAGGAATAGGGTTAGGGTGATGTTTAGGGTTTAGGTTAGTTTTATTGTTAGGGTTAGTGTTAGTGTTAAGTTGATGGTGAGGTTGCGGGTGAGGGTTAGGGTAAGGGTTAGGATGAGGGTTAGCGTTAGGATTACGGTTAGGGTGAGGGCTAGGCTGAGGGTGAGGTTTAGGATTAGTATTAGTGTGCAGTTTGGGGTTAGGGTTAGGGTGAGGGTGAGGTTTAGGGTTAGGGTTAGGTTTAGTGTTAGAGTTAGGGTTAGGGTGAGGGTTAGGTTGAGGGTGAGGAATAGGCTTCGAGTTAGGATTAGGATTAGGGTAAAGGTTAGGGTGGCTGTGAGGGTTAGTGTTAGGGTTAGGGTTAGGCTTGGTTTAGGCTGAGGGTGAGGGTAAGGGTGAGGGTTTGGGTAAGGGTGAGGGTTAGGGTTAGGTTTAGGGTGAGAATTAGGGTTCAGTTAAGTTTAGAATTAGGGTGAGGGTTAGGGTTAGGGTTAGGGTTATTGTTAGGATTAGGGTTAGGTTTAGGGTTACAGTTACAGTGAGGGTGAGGGTTAGGTTTAGGCTTAGGATGAGGTTTAGGTTTAGGTTATGTTTAGAGTTAGGTTTAGGATGAGGGTGAGATTTAGGGTTAGAGTTAGGGTTAGTGTTAGGGTTAGGTTAAGGGTGAGGGTTAATGTTAGGGTTAGGCTTAGGCTTAGGCTTAGGCTGAGCATGAGGGTGAGGTTTAGGGTTAGGGTTAGGGTGAGGGTTAGGGTTAGGTTCAGGGTGAGGTCATTGATGAGTTTTAGGATTAGGATTAGGCTAAGGGTGAGGGCTAGTTTGAAGGTTAGGGTGAGGGCTAGGGATAGGGATAGGGTTAGGTTTAGGATTAGGGTTAGGGTGAGGGTGAGTGTGAGAGTTAGGGTTAGGGTTAGGTTTAGGCTTAGAGTTAGGGGGAGGGTTAGGGTTATGGTTTGGGTTAGGGTGTGGGTGAGGCTAAGGATTAGGGTTAAGTTTAGTGTTAGGTTTAGGGTTAAGTTTAGGTTTAGGGTTAGTGTTAGTGTTAGGGTTAGGGTTACGGTGAGGGTTAAGGTTAGGGTTAGGTTTAGGCTTAGGCTTAGGCTTAGGGTTAGGCTGAGGGTGAGGGTGAGGGTGAGGTTTAGGGTTAGGGTTACGGTGAGGTTTAGGTTGAAGTTTAGTGTTAGGATTAGGGTAAAGGTGAGGGCTATGGTGAGGGCTAGGGTGATGGCTATGGATAGGAATAGAGTTAGGTTTAGGATTAGGGTTAGGGTGAGGGTGAGGGTGAGAGTTAGGGTTAGTGGTAGGTTTAGTCTTAGAGTTAGGGTGAGGATTAGGGTTAGGTTTTGGGTTAGGGTGAGGGTGAGGCTGAGGATTGGGGTTAGGTTTAGCGTTAGGTTTAGGTTTATGGTTAGGGTTAGTGTTAGGGTTAGGGTTACGGTGAGGTTTAGGGTTATGGTTATGGTTAGGCTTAGGGTTAGGCTGAGGCTGAGGGTTGGGGTGAGGATTAGAGTTAGGGTTAGGGTTAGGCTTAGGGTTAGGTTTATTGTTAGAGTTATAATTAGGTTTAAGTTTGCCGTGCGGGTGAGGCTGAAGTTGAGGGTTATCGTTAGGGTTAGGGTTAGGGCTAGTGTTATTGTTAGGGTTAGGGTTAAAGTTACGGTGAGTTTGAGGGTGAGGGTGAGGGTTAGGGTGAGTGTGAGGTTTAGGGTTAGAGTTATTGTTAGTGGGAGGGTTAGGGTGAGGTTTAGAGTTTAGGTTAGTGTTTGGGTTAGTGTGAGGGTGAAGGTTATGTTGAGGTTGAGGGATTGGGTTACCTTTAGGATGAGGGTCAGTTTGAGGGTGAGTGTGAGGGTTAGGGTGAGTGTTAGGCTTACGCTTAGGGTTAGGCCGAGGGGGAAGGTGGGGTGAGGATTAGGGTTAGGGTGATGGTTCGGGTTAGGTTTAGTGTTATTTTTAGGCTTAGGGTTAGAGTTACGGTGAGGTTGAGCGTGAGGGTGAGGGTTAGGTTTAGGTTGAGGTTTAGGGTTAGAGTTAGGGTTAGGGGGAGGGTTTGGGTGAGGTTTAGGGTTAGGGTTAGGGTTAGGGTTAGGGTGAGGGTGAGGGTTAGTTTGAGGTTTAGGGATAGGGTTAGGTTTAGGATTAGGTTTAGGGTGAGTGTGAGTGTAAGGCTTAGGGTCAGGGTTAGGCTTAGGCTTAGGTATAGGCTTAGGGTGAGGGTGGGGGTGAGGAATAGGGTTAGGGTGATGGTTAGGGTTAAGATTAGTTTTATTGTTAGGGTTAGTGTTAGAGTTAAGGTGAGGGTGAGGGTGCGGGTGAGGGTTACGGTGAGGGTTAGGATGAGGGTTATGGTTAGGATTAGGGTTAGGGTGAGTGCTAAGCTGAGGGTGAGGTTTAGGATTAGGTTTAGGGTGAGGCTTAGGGTTAGGGTTAGGTTTGGGGTTAGGGTGAGGGAAAGGATTAGGGTTAGATTTAGGGTTAGGTTGAGACTGAGGTTGAGGGTTAGGGTTAGGGTTAGTGTTAGAGTTAGTGTTAGGGTGAGGGTTAGGTTGAGGATGAGGGTTAGGCTTAGAGTTAGGAATAGGATTAGGGTAAGGGTTAGGGTGACTGTGCGTGTTAAGGTTAGGTTTTGGTTTAGGCTTAGGTTTAGGCTGAGGGTGAGGGTACGGGTCAGGGTTAGGGTAAAGTTGAGGGTTAAGGTTAGTGTTAGGGTGAGAGTTAGGGTTCAGTTAAGTTTAGAGCTAGGGTGCGGGTTAGGATTAGGTTTAGGGTTATTTTTAGGGTTAGGGTTAGGGTTAGGGTTACAGTTACAGTGAGGGTGAGGGTTAGGGTTAGGGTTAGGATGAGGTTTAGGTTTAGGTTATGTTTAGAGTTAGGTTTAGGATGTGGGTGAGATTTGGGGTTAGAGTTCGGGTTAGTGTTAAGGTTAGGTTTAGAGTGAGGGTTAACATGAAGGTTAGGGTTAGGGTTAGGGTTAAGCTTAGAGTTAGTTTGACGGTTATGGTTAGGGTTTGGGTTAGGGTGAGAGTGAGGCTGAGGTTTGGGGTTAAGTTTAGGGTTACGTTTAGGGTTAGGTTTAGGTTTAGGGTTAGTGTTAGTGTTAGGGTTAGGGTTAGGGTTTCGGTGAGGGTTAGGGTTAGGGTTAGGTTTAGGGTTAGGCTTAGGCTTAAGGTTAAGCTGAGGATGAGGGTGAGGGTGAGGTTTAGGGTTAGGGTTAGTGTGAGGTTTATGATGAGGTTTAATGTTAGCAATAGGGTAAGGGTGAGAGCTATGGTGAGGTTTAGGATGAGTGCTAGGGATAGGAATAGAGTTAGGTTTAGGATTAGGGTTAGGGTGAGGGTGAGGGTTAGGGTGAGGGTTAGGGTGAGGGTTAGGTTTAGGGTTAGGGTGATAGTTAGGGGGAGGTTTAGGGTTAGGGTTAGGGTTTGGGATAGAATTAGGATTAGGTTGAGGCTGAGTTTGTGTGTTAGCTTTAGGTCTAGTGTTAGGCTTAGGTTTAGGCTGAGGGTGAGGGTGAGGTTGAGTTTTAGGATTAGGGTGAGGGTTAGGGTTAGGGTTAGTGGGAGGATTAGAATGTGGGTTAGGTTTAGGATTAGGGTTAGGGTAAGGGCTAGGGTGAGGGTGAGTTTTAGGCTTAGGGTTAGGTTGAGGTTTACGGTTAGGGTTACTGTTAGGGTGAGGGTGAGTTTTAGGGTCAGAGTTAGGGTTAGCCTGAGGCTGAGGGTGAGGATTAGGGTTAGGGTGAGTGTTAGGTTTAGGGTTAGGGTGAGGGTTAAGCTGAGGCTGCGGGTTAGGTTTAGGGTTAGGATTAGGATTAGGGTTAGTGTTTCAGTGAGTGTGATGGTTAGGGATAGTATTAGGTTGAGGGTTAGGGTTAGGGTGAGGTTTAGTGTTTGGGTTAGGGTTAGAGTTAGGCTTAGGGTTAGGGTGAGGTTTAGGGGTAGAGTTAGGGTTAGGGAGGTGGGTTTGGGTGAGGGTTATGATTAGGGTGAGTGTTAGGGTGGGGATGATGGTAAGCCAAAAATGAGGGTTATGCTGAGGGCGAGGGTTATTGTAAGGGTGAGGGTTTGGGTTAGGGTGAGGGTTAGGGTTAGGGTTAGGGTGAAGGGGAGGGTTGGATTGAGGATTAGTGTTAGGGTTAGTGTGAGTTTTAGGGTGAGGATGAGAGTTAGGGTTAGGGTGAAGTCTAGGATGAGGGTGAGGGTTAGGGTTAGTGTTAGGGTGAGGTTTAGGGTTAGGGTGATGGTTAGGGTTAGTGTGAGGGTTAGTGTTAGGGTTAGGGTTAGTGTTAGGTTGAAGGTTAGGGTTAGGGTTAGGGTTAGGGTTAGGTTCAGGGTTACGGTGAGGGTAAGGGTTGGGGTTAGGATGAGGTTTAGGTTTAGGATTAGGTTTAGGGTTAGGGTTAGGGTGAGGGTGAGGTTTAGGGTTAGAGTTAGGGTTTGTGTTAGGGTTAGGTTGAGGGTTAGGGTTAGGATTAGGGTAAGGGTTAGGTTTAGGGTTAGTGTTAGGCTTAAGCTTAAGCTTAGGGTTAGAATGAGCATGTGTGTGAGGGTTAGGGATAGGGTTAGGGTTAGGGTTAAGTTGAGGTTAAGGTTTAGATTTAGGGTTAGGGTGAGGGCTAGGGTGAGGGTTAGGGTAAGGGTTAGGGTTAGGGATAGGGTTAGGTTTAGGATTATGGTTAGGGGGAGGTTGAGTGTGAGAGTTAGGGTTAGGGTTAGGGTTAGGTTGAGGGTTAGGGTTAGGTTTTGGATTAGGGTGAGGATGAGGCTGAGGACTAGGCTTAGGTTTAGGGTTAGGTTTAGGGTTAGGGATAGTTTTAGGGTTACAGTGAGGATTAGGGTTCGTCCGAGGGTTAGGCTTAGGGTTAGGCTGAGTGTGAGGGTGGGGGTGAGGATTAGGTTTAGGGTTAGGGTTTAAATTAGGGTTATTGTTAGTGTTATGGTTTGGGTTACGTTTGCAGTGAGGGTGAGGCTGAGGGTGAGGGTTATGTCTAGGGTTAGTTATAGGCTTAGGTTTTGGCTGACAGTGATCGTGGGGGTGAGGAATATGTTTTGGGTGATGGTTAGGATTAGGGTTAGGGTGAGGGTTATGATGAGGGTAGGGTTAGGATTAGGTTTAGCCTGAGGGCTTGAGTGAGGGTGAGTGTTAGGGTTAGGGTTAGGATTAGGCTTAGGTTTAGGCTGAGGGTGAGGGTGAGGGTGAGTGTTAGGGTTAGGGTGATGGATAGGGTTAGGTTTAAGGTGAGTGTTTGGATGAGGGTTAGGGTTAGGGTGAGTGTTAGGATGAGTGTGACTGTAGGAGTAAAGGTGAGGGTTAGGCTGTGGGTGAGTGTTCCCCTAAGTGTGAGGGTTAGGATTAGGGTGATGGTTAGGGTAAGGGTTAGGGTGAGGGTTAGGGTGAGGGTGAGGGATAGATTGAGGATTAGGGTTAGGGTTAGTGTGAGGTTTAGGGTGAGGATGAGGGTTAGGTTATGGTGAGGGTTAGGGTTAGAATTAAGTTTATTGTGGGGGCTAGGGTGAGGCTGAGGGCTAGGGTTAGGGTTAGGGTGAGGTTTAGGGTTAGGGTTAGAATTAGGGTTACTGTGAGGGTTAGTGTTAGATTTAGGGTTAATGTTAGGGTGAGGGTAAATGTTAGCGTGAGGGTTAGTTTTAGGGTGAGGGTTATGTTTAGGGTGAGGTTTACGGTTAGTTTTAGGGTTATTTTTAGGTTTAGGGTTAGGGGTACGGTGAGGGTGAGGATGAGTGTTAAGGTTAGGGGAGGTTTAGGTTTAGGGTTAGGGTTAGAGTTAGGGTTAGGGTGAGTGTGAGGTTTAAGGTTAGAGTTTGGGTTCAGGTTAGGTTTAGGATGAGGGTTAGGGTTAGGGTTAGTTTTAGGTTTAGGGTTAGGGTGAGGTTAAGTGTTAGGGATATGGTTAAGATTAGGGTTAGGGTGAGGGTGAGTGTGTGGGTTAGGGTTAGGTTTTGGGTTAGGCTTAGGTTTAGGCTGAGGGTTAGGTTGAGCGGGAGGGTTAGGGTTCGGGTGAGGGTTAGGTTTAGGGTTAGTGTGAGTGTTAGGATGAAGGTTTGGTTTTGGATTAGGTTTAGGGTGAGGGCTAGGTTGAAGGTGAGTTTTAGGGTTAGGGTTAGGGTGAGGTTTAGGGTTAGGGTTAGGGTCAGTGTGAGTTGGAGGTTTAGTGTTACAGATAGGTTTAAGGTGAGTGTTAGGGTGAGGGTTTAGCTTAGTGTTAGTGTTAGAGGTAGGTTTAAGGTGAGGTTTAGGGTGAGGGTGTCTCTTAGGGTTAGGGTTAGGATTAGGATTAGGGTTAAGGAGAGGGGGAGTGTGAGGGTTAGAGTTAGGGTTAGGTTTAAGCTTAGGGTCAGGGTGAGGGTGAAAGTTAGTGGGAGGGTTAGGGTTAGGGTTAAGGTTATGGTTAGGGATAGCTTTAGGGTTAGGGTGAAGTTGAGGTTTAGAGTTAGAATTAGGGTTAGGGTGAGGCTGAGGCTGAGGGTGAGGGTTAGGGTAAGTGTTAGGATTAGGATTAGGGTTAGGGTTAGGGTGAGTGTGAGGGTTAGGGTTAGCCTTAGGTTTAGGCTGAGGGTGAGGGTGAGGGTGAGTGTTAGGGTTAGTTTGAGTGTTAGGGTTAGTTTTAGGGTGTGGATTAGTGTTAGGGATAGTGTTAGAGTTAGGGTTATGGTGAGGGTGAGGTTTAGAAGTAGAGTTAGGGTTAGGGTGAGTGTTAGGTTGAATGTTAGGGTAAGGGTGAGGTTTAGGGTGGGGGTGACGGTAAGGGTAAACATGAGGGTTAGGCTAAGTGAGAGGGTTAGGGAGACGTTTAGGGTTGGGGTTACGGTGAGTGTTAGGGATCGGGTTAATTTTAGGTTTAGGGTGAGGGTTAGGGTAAGGGTTAGGGTGAGGGTGAGAGTTAGGTTTAGGTTGAGGGTTAGGGTTAGGATTAGGGTTAGGGTAAGGGAGAGGGTTAGGGTTAGTGTTAGGGTGAGGGTTAGGATGAGGGTTAGTGTTAGTATTAGGGTTAGGGTGAGGGCTAGGTTGAGGTTTAGGTTTAGGGTTAGGGTGAGGTTTATGGTTAGGGTTAGGTTTAGGGTTAGGGTGAGGGTGAGGTTTAGGGTTAGGTTTAGGGTTAGGTTGAGACTGAGGTTGATGGTTAGGGTTTGGGTTAGTGTTAGAGTTAGGGTTAGGGTGAGGGTTAGGTAGAGGGTGAGGGTTAGGTTTAGGGTTAGGATTAGGATTATGGTAAGGGTTAGCGTGATTGTGAGGGTTAGGGTTAGGGTTAGGCTTAGGTTTAGGCTGAGGGTGAGTGTGATGTTTAGGGTTAGTGTGAGGGTTAGGGTTAGGGTGAGAGTTAGGGTTCGCTTAAGGTTAGGGTTAGGTTGAGGGTTAGGGTTAGGGTTAGGGTTATTGTTAGGGTTAGGGTTAGGGTTAGGGTTACAGTTACAGTGAGGGTGAGGGTTAGGGTTAAGGTTAGGATGAGGTTTAGGTTTGGGGTTAGGGTTAGAGTTAGGTTTAGGATGAGGGTGAGATTTAGGGTTACAGTTAGGGTTAGTGTTAGGGTTACCTTTACCATGAGGGTTAACGTTAGGGTTAGGGTTAGGCTAGGTTTAGGCTTAGGCAGAGAATGAGGGTGAGGTTTAGGGTTAGGGTTAGGGTGAAGGTTAGGGTTAGGGTTAGGGTGAGGCTTAGGATTAGTTTTAGGGTTAGGATTAGGGTTAGGGTGAGGGCTAGGATGAGGGTAGTTGTGGGTTAAGTTTAGGGATAGGGTTAGGTTTAGGATTAGGTTTAGGGTGAGGGTGAGTGTGAGAGTTAGGTTTAGGGTTAGGCTTAGGGTTAGGGTGAGGTTGTGGGTTAGGTTGAGGGTGAGGCTGAGGATTACGATTAGGTTTAGGGTGAGGGTTAGGGTTAGGTTTAGGGTTATGGTTATGGTTAGGGTTAAGTTGAGGGTTATGCTTAGGCTTAGGCTTAGGCTTAGGCTGAGGGTGAGGGTGGGGTGTGGATTATGGTTAGGTTTAGGGTTAGCGTTAGGGGTATTGTTAGTGTTATGGTTAGGGTTAAGTTTGCGATGAGGGTGAGGCTGAGGGTGAGGGTTATGATTAGTGTTAGGGGTAGGGATAGGGTTAATGTTATTGTTAGGATTAGGGTTAGAGTTACGGTGAGGTTGAGCATGAGGGTGAGGTTTAGGGTTAGGTTGAGTTTTAGGGTGAGGTTTAGGGTTAGGGTTAGGGTTAGTGTGAGCGTGAGGTTTAGGATAAGAGTTAGTATTAGGGGGAGGGTTAGGGGGAGGGTTAGGGTTAGGGTTAGTGTTAGGGTTAGGGTGAGGGTGAGGGTTAAGTTGAGGTTTAGGGATAGGCTTAGGTTTAGGATTAGGTTTAGGGTGAGATGAGTGTAAGGCTTAGGGTGAGGGTTAGCCTTAGGCTTAGGGTTCGGCTGATGGTGAGGGTGGGGGTGAGTAATAGTGTTAGAGTGATGGTTAGGGATAACGTTAGTTTTATTGTTAGCGTTAGGTTAGAATTAAGGTGAGGGTGAGGGTGCGGGTGAGGGTTAGGGTTAGGATTAGACTTAGCTTGAGGGTGAGGTTTAGGGTTAGATATAGGGTTAGTTGGAGGGTTAGGGTGAGTGTTAGGGATAGGGTTAAGTTTAGGCTTAGGCTTAGGGTGAGGGTTAGGGTTAGGGTTTGTGGTAGGGAGAGGGTGAGGCTGAAGATTAGGGTTTGGTTTAGGGTTAGGTTTAGGGTTAGGTTTAGGTTTAGGGTTAGTGTCATGGTTAAGGTTAGGGTTAGGGTTACAGTGAGGGTTAGGGTTATGGTTCGGGTTAGGCTTAGGGTTAGGCTGAGTGTGAGGGTGAGGGTGAGGTTTAGGGTTAATGTTAGAGTGAGGTTTAGGATGAGGTTTAGTGTTAGGATTAGGGTAAGTGTGAGGGCTATGGTGAGGGTTAGGGTGAGGGCTAGTTATAGGAATACAGTTAGGTTTAGGATTAGGGTTAGGGTGAGGGTGAGTGTGAGAGTTAGGTTTAGGTTTAGGGTTACTCTTAGGGTTAGGGTTAGGGTTAGGGTTTCGGTGAGGGTTAGGGTTAGGGTTAAGCTTAGGGTTAGGCTGAGGGTGAGGTTGTGGGTGAGGATTAGAGTTAGGGTTAGGGTTAGGCTTAGGGTTAGGGTTATTGTTAGGGTTATGTTTAGGTTAAAGTTTGCGATTAGGTTGAGGCTGAGGGTGAGTATTATTGTTAGGGTTAGGGTTAGGATTAGTGTTATTCTTAGGGTCAGGGTTAGAGTTACGGTGAGGTTGAGGGTGAGGGTGAGGGTTAGGGTTAGGTTGAGGTTTAGGGATAGGGTTAGGGTTAGGGTGAGGGTGAGGTTGAGGGTTAGAGTTATTGTTTGGGGGAGGGTTAGGGTGAGGTTTAGGGTTAGGATTAGTGTTTGGGTTAGTTTGAGGTTGAAGTTTAGGTTGAGGTTGAGGGATAGGTTTACCTTTAGGATTAGGGTTAGATTGAGGGTGAGTGTGAGGGTTAGGGTGAGGGTTATGCTTACGCTTAGGTTTAGGCTGAGGGTGAGGTTGGGGTGAGGATTAGGGTTAGGGTGATGGTTCGGGTTAGGGTTAGTGTTATTTTTAGGGTTAGGGTTAGAGTTACAGTGAAGGTGAGGGGGCGGGTGAGGGTTAGGGTTAGGGTTAGGGTGGAGGTTAGGTTTCGATATACCGTTTGGGGGAGGGTTAGGGTGAGTGTTAGGATTAGGCTTAATGTTAGGATTAGGTTGAGGGTGAGGGTTAGGTTGAGGTTTTGGGTTAGGGTTAGGGTTAGTGTGAGGGTTAGTGTTAGTGTTAGGGTTAGTGTTAGGATAAGGGTAAGTGTTAGGTTGAGGGTATGGGTTAGGGTGAGGGTTATGGTAAGGGTGAGGGTTAGGATTAGGTTTAGGGTTATTGTTAGGGTTAGGTTTAGGGTTACGGTTACTGTGAGGTTGAGGGTTAGGGTTAGTGTTAGGTTGAGGTTTAGGTTGGGGTTAGAGTTATAGTTAGGGTTTGGGTGAGGGTGAGGTTTAGGGTTATAATTAAGGTTAGGGTGAGGGTTAGGGTTAGGGTTAGGGTGATAGTTAGGGGGAGGGTTATGGTTAGTGTTAGGGTTAGGGATAGGATTAGGATTAGGTTGAGGGTGAGTGTGTTTGTTAGGGTTAGGTCTAGGGTTAGGCTTAGGTTTAGTCTGAGGGTGAGCATGAGGTTGAGGGTTAGGGTGAGGTTAAGGTTTAGGGTTAGAGGAGGTTTAGTATGAGGTTTAGGGTTAGGATTAGAGTTCGGGTAAGGGCTAGGGTGAGGGTGAGGTTTAGGGTTAGGGTTAGGGTGAGGTTCATGTTCATGGTTAGGGTGACGGTGAGGTTCGGATATAGAGTTAGGGTTAGGGTGAGGGTGACGGTGAGGGTTAAGGTTAGGGATAGTGTTAGTTTTAGAGTTAGGGTTAGGGTGAGGGTTAGGGTGAGGGTGAGGGTTTGGGATAGGTTTAGGATTAAGTTTAGGGTTAGGGTTAGGCTTAGGGTGAGGGTGAGGGTGAGGGTTAGGGTGAGGATGAGGGTTAGTGTTAGGGTGAGGGTTAGGGTGAGAGTGAGGGTTAGGGATAAGGTTAGAATGAGGGTTAGGGTTAGGGTGATTGTTAGGGTTAGTGTGAGGGTTAGTGTTAGGGTTAGGGTTAGTGTTAGTGTGTGGGTAAGTTTTAAGGTGAGGGTTAGGGTTAGGGTGAGGTTATTGTTAAGGTTTGGGTTAGAGTTACGGTTATGGTGAGGGTGAAGTTGAGGGTTCGGGTTAGGGTTAGGATGAGGTTTAGGAAAGGGTTAGGGTTAGTGTTACCATTAGGGTTACAGTGAGAGTAAGGGGGAGGGTTAGGGTTAGGGTTAGGGTTAAGTTTAGGATTTGGTTCAGGGTGAGGGTGAGTGTGTGTGTTAGGGTTAGGATTAGGGTTAGGGTTAGGGTTAGGCTGAGTGTGAGGTTGAGGGTGAGGGTTAGGGTTAGGGTGAGGGTTAGGTTTTGGGTTATGTTTAGGGTTAGGGTGAGGGTTAGGGTAAGGGTTATGGTGAGGGTGAGGTTTACGGTTAGAGTTAGAGTTAGGGTGAGGCTGAGATTGATGTTTAGGTTTAGTGTTAGAGTTAGGGTTAGGGTGAGGGTTAGGTTGAGGTTGAGGGTTAGGCTTAAGTTTAGGATTAGGATTAGCATATGGGTTAGGGTGAGTGTGAGGGTTATAGTTAGGGTTAGGCTTAGGGTTAGGCTGAGGGTGAGGTTGAGAGTCAGGGTCAGGGTTAGGTTTACGGTGAGAGTTAGGGTTTGGTTAAGTTTAGGGTTAGGGTGAGGGTTAGGGTTAGATTTATGGTGAGCTTGAGTGTTACGGTTAGGTTGAGGCTTAGGGTTAGGATTAGGGTTAGGGTAAGGGTTAAGATTAGGGTTAGGGTGAGGGTAAGGATGAGGATTAGGGATAGGGTGACGGCTAGGTTGAGGGTGAGGTTTAGGGTTAGTGTTAGATTAAGGATTAGGGTTAGAGTTAGGCTTAGGGTGAGGGTTAGTTTGAGGGTTAGGTTTATGGTGAGGATGAAGGTTAGGGTTAGGGTGAGGATGATGGTAAGGGTAAAGGTGAGGTTTACACTGCGGGTGAGGGTTAAGATAAGGGTGAGGGTTAGGGTTAGGTTTAGGGTTAGTGTAAGGGTTAGTGTTAGGTATAGGATGAGGGTTAGATTGAGGATTAGTGTTAGGGTTAGTGTGAGGTTTAGGGTGAGGATGAGGGTCAGGTTTAGGGTGAGGGTGAGAGTTAGAATTAAGGTTAGGGTGAGGGCTAGGGTAAGGGTGAGGGTTAGGGTTAGTGTGAGGTTTAGTGTAAGCCTTAGGATTAGAGTTTGGGTGAGGGAGACTTTTAGGATTATGGTTAGGGTTAGGGTTAGCTTTAGGATTAGTGTTATTGTTAGGGTTAGGGTTAGAGTTATGGTGAGGGTGAGGGTGATGGTCAGGGTGAGGATTAGGATTAGGGTTAGAGTGAGGTTTAGGTTTAGGGTTAGGATTAGGGTTATGGTGAGGGTGAGGTTTAAGGTTAGATTTAGGGTTAGTTGGAGGGTTCGGTCGAGGGTTAGTGTTAGGGTTAGTTTAAGGGTTAAGGTTGGAGTTGAGTTTTAACGTTATGATTAGGGTTTGGGTTAGGATTAGGGTGAGGGTGATGGTGAGTGTGAGGGTTAGGGTTAGGGTTAGGCTTAGGCTTAGGATTAGTCAGAGAGTAAGGTTGGGGGTAAGGATTAGGTTTAGGGTGATGGTTAGGGTTAGGATTAGGGTTAGGGTGAGGGCTAGCGTGAGGGTGAGGCTTAGCTAAGGGTTAGGCTTAAGCTTAGGCTTAGGGTTAGGCTGAGCATGAGATTGACGGTGATGGTTAGGGTTAGGGTGATGGTTAGGTTTACGGTTAGGGTGTGTGTTAGGATGAGGTTTAGGGTTAGGGTGAGGGTTAGGGTGAGGATGATGGTAAGGTTAAAGGTGAGGCTTAGGCTGAGGGTGAGGGTTACTGTAAGGGTCAGGGTTAGGGTTACGTTTAGGCTTAGGGTTAGGGTTAGGGTGAAGTGTAGGTTTAGGGTTAAGGTTAGGGTGAGGGTGAGGTTTAGGGTTAGAGTTAGGGTTAGGATGAGGCTGAGTTTGAGGGTTAGGGTTAGGGTTACTGTTTGAGTTAGGGTTAGCATGAGGGTTAGGTTCAGTGTGATGGTTACACTTAGGGTTAGGATTAGGTTTAGGGTAAGGGTTAGGAGAGTGTGACTGTTTGGGTTAGGGTAAAGTTTAGGCTTAGGGTTAGTCTAACAGAGAGGGTGAGGGTGAGGGTTAGGGTTCGGGTGAGTTAGGGTTAGGGTTAGGGTGAGAGTTAGGGTTCGGTTAAGTTTAGGGTTAGGGTGAGGGTTAGGGTTAGGGTTATGGTGAACGTGAGGGTTAGGGTTAGGTTGAGGGTTAGATTTAGGTTTAGGGTTAGGGTGAGGCTGAGGATGAGGATTAGGGTTAGAATTAGGGTTAGGATGAGGGCTAGAGTGAGGGTGAGGGTTAGGGTTAGTGTTAGATTAAGGTTTAGGTTTGGGTTAGGGTTAGGGTGAGGGTTAGCTTGAGGGTTAGGGTTACAGGGAGGGTGAGGTTTAGGGTTAGGGTGAGGGTTAGGGTTAGGATTACGGTTAGGGTGAGGGGGAGTGTTAGGATTAGGGTTAAGTTTAGGGTTAGGGTTAGGTTTATGGTTAGGTTAGTGTTGTTGTTAAGGTTTGGGTTACAGTTATGGTGAGGTTGAGGGTGAGGGTGAGGGTTAGGGTTAGGGTTAGGGTGAGGTTTAGGGTTAGGTTTAGGATTAGGGTTAGGATGAGGGTGAGGTTTAGTGTTAGATTTAGGGTTAGTTGGAGGGTTAGTTCGAGAGTTGGGGTTAAGTTTTGTATTAGGGTTAAAGTTTGAGTGAGGCTTAGATTGAGGTTTAGGGTTATGTTAGTGTTAGGTTTAGGATAAGGTGAGGTGAAGGTGAGTGTGAGGGTTAGGATTAGGGTTAGGCTTAGGCTGAGAGTGAGGGTGGAGGTAAGGATTAGGTTTAGGGTGATGGCTAGGGTTAGGGTTAGGGTGAGGGTTAGGATGAGGGTTAGGTTTAGGATTAGGATTAGAGTGAGGGCTAGGGTGAGGGGGAGGGTTAGGGTAAGTGTTAGGCTTAGGCTTAGGGTTAGGCTGAGCATTAGGTTGAGGGTTAGGTTCAGGGTTAGAGTTAGGGTATGGTTTAGGATTTGTGTGAGGGTTAGGGTTAGTGTGAGGGTTAGTGTTAGAGTTAGGGTGAGGGTAAGTGTTAGGATGAGGGGTAGGCTTAGGGTGAGGGTTATGTTTAGGTTGAGGGTTAGGGTTAGTGTTAGGGTTATTGTTAGGTTTAGGGTTAGGGTTTCGGTTACGGTGAGGATGAGGGTTAGGGTGAGGGTTAGGGTCAGGTTTAGTGTTAGGGTTAGAGTTAGAGTTAGGATTAGGTTGAGGATGACGTTTAGGGTTAGAGTTAGGTTGGGTGTTAGGGTTAGGGTGAACGTTAGGGTTAGGGTTAGGCTTAAGCTTAGGCTGATCATGAGGGTGAGGGTAAGGGTTCAGGTTAGGGTGAGGTTTAGTGCTAAGGTTAGGGGAGTGTTAGGATGAGTGTCAGAGTTAGTGTTCGGGTTAAGTTTAGGGTTAGGTTGAGGGTTAGAGAAAGGGTTACAATGAGGGTGAAGGTTAGGTTTAGGTTGAGGGTTAGGGTTAGCATTAGGGTTAGGGTGAGGGTTAGGGTGAGGATTAGAGTTAGGGTAAGGTTTAGCTTGGGGGTGATGGTAAGGGTAAATGTGAGGGTTAGGGTGAGGGTGAGGGTTACAGTGGGGTGAGGGTTAGGGTTTAGGTGCGGGTTAGGGTTAGGGGAAGGGTGTGGGTGAGTGTTAGTTTGAGGATTAGTGTTAGTTTTAGTGTGAGGCTTAGGGTGAGGGTTAGGGTTAGGGTGAGGGCTAGGGTCAGGGTGAGGGTTAGGTTTAGTTTTAGGGTGAGGTTTAGGGTTAGGGTGATGGTTAGGGTTAGTGTGAGGGTTAGTGTTAGGGTTAGGGTTAGGGTTAGGGTGAGGGTAAATGTTAGGGTGAGGGTTAGGGTTAGGGTGAGCGTTATGGTTAGGTTGAGGGTTAGGGTTAGGTTTATTGTTAGGTTTAGGGTTAGGGTTAGGGTTACGGTTACGGTGAGGGTGAGGGTGAGGGTTAGGGTTAGGGTTAGGATGAGGTTTAGGTTTAGGGTTATGGTGAGGGTGAGTGTTAGGGTTAGGGTTAGAGTTAGGTTGAGGGTAAATGCTAAGGTGAGGGTTAGGGTTAGGGTGAGCGTTATGGTTAGGTTGAGGGTTAGGGTTAGGTTTATTGTTAGGGTTAGGGTTAGGGTTACGGTTACGGTGAGGGTGAGTGTGAGGGTTAGGGTTAGGGTTACGATGAGGTTTAAGTTTAGGGTTAGGGTTAGAGTTAGGGGTAGGGTGAGAGCGAGGTTTACGGTTAGAGTTAGGGTTACTGTTAGGGTTAGGGCTAGGATGAGTGTTTGGGTTAGAGTTAGGCTTAGGCTTAGGCTTAGGCTTAGGCCGAGCAACAGGGTGAGGGTTAGGTTTAGGGTTAGGATTAGGATTAGGGAAAGGGTTAGGGTTAGGTTTAGGATTAGGCTTAGGGTTAGGTTGAGAGTGAGGGTGAGGTTGAGGGTTAGGGTTTGGGTGAGGTTTAGAGTTAGGGTTAGGGTGTGAGTTAGGGTTCGGTTAATTTTAGGGTTAGTGTTAGGGTAAGGGTTACAGTGAGGGTTAAGGATAGGGTTAGGTTGAGCGTTAGAGTTAGGGTTAGGGTGAGGGTGAGGGTGAGGTTTAGGGTTAGTTTTAGGGTGAGGCTTAGGATGAAGGTTAGGGTTAGTATTAGGATTAGGGTGAGGGCTAGGGTTAGGGTGAGGTTTAGGCTTAAGATTAGGGTGAGCTTTAGGGTTAGGTTTAGGGTTAGGGTTAGGGTGAGGGTGAGGTTTAAGATTAGAGTTAAGGTTAGGGTGAGGATGAGATTGAGGGTTAGTGTTAGGGTCATTGTTAGAGTTAGGGTTACCGCGATGGTTAGGGTGAGGTTAAGCGTTCACCTTCGTGTAAGGATTAGGTTTAGGGTAAGGTTTTGGGTGAGTGTGAGGGTTAGGGTTAGGGTGAGAGTTAGGGGTAGGGTTACGGTCAGAGTTAAGGTTCGAGTTAAGTTTACGGTTAAGGTGAGGGTTAGGCTTAGGGTTAAGGTGAGCGTGAGGATTAGGGTTAGGTTGAGGGTTAGGTTTAGGCTTAGGATTAGGGTGAGGTTTAGGGTTAGGGTTATGGTGAGGGTTAGGATGAGGATTAGGGTTAGGATTAGGTTTAGGGTGAGCACTAGGGTGATGGTGAGGATTAGGGTTAGTGTTTGGGTGAGATTTAGTCTAAGGATTAGGGTTAGGGTGAGGGTAAGGATGAGGTTTAGGGTTACAGTGAAGGTGAGGTTTAGGGTTAGGGTGAAGGTTAGGGTTAGGATTAGGGTAAGGATGATGGTGAGTTTTAGGGTTAGATTTAGGGTTAGGGGGAGGGTTAGTTCCAGGGTTAGGGTTAGGATTAATGTTAGGGTTAAGGTTAGGGTGAGGGTTAGGTTGATGTTTAGGGTTAGGGTCAGGTTTAGGGTTAGGATATTGGTTAGGGTTAAGGTATGTGAGGGTTTGGGTTAGGGTTAGGCTTAGGGTTAGGATTATGCTGAGGGTGAGGGTGGGAGTGAGGATTAGGGTTAGGGTGATTGTTAGGGTTAGGGTGAGGGTTAGGATGAGGGATAGCATTAGGATTAGGTTTAGGCTGAGGCCTAGTGTGAGGGTGAGGGTTAGAGTAAGTGTTAAGCCTAGGCTTAGGGTTAGGCTGAGCATGAGGTTGAGGGTGAAGTTTAGGATTAGGGTTTGGCTTAGGCTTAGGGTTAGGCTGAGAGTGAGGGTGAGTGTGAGGGTTAGGTTTAGGTGAGGGTTTGGGTTAAGGTTAGGGTGAGAGTTAAGGTTCGGTTAAGTATAGGGTTAGGGTGAGTGTTAGGTCTAGGATTAGTGTGAGGGTGAGGGCTCGGGTGATGGTGAGGGTTAGGGTTAGTGTTAGGGTAAGTTTTGGCTAGATTTAGGGTTTCAGTTAGGGTTAGGATGAGGCTTAGGGTTATGGTGAGGGTGAGGGTTAGGGTTAGGTTGAGGGTTTGGGTAAAGATTATGGTTAGGGTGAGGGTGAGTGTTAGGATTATGGTGAGGGTTAGGGTTAGGTTTAGGGTTAGGATTAGTGTTATTGTTAGTGTTAGGGTTAGAGTTATGGTGAGGGTGAGTGTGAGGGTTAGGTTTAGTGTTAGGGTGAGGTTTAGGGTTAGGGGTAGGATTAGGGTGAGGGTGAGCGTGAGGTTTAGGGTTAGATTTAGGGTCAGTTGGAGGGTAAGTTCGAGCGTTATTGTTAGGGTTAGTGTTAGGGTTAAGGTTAGGGTGAGGGTTAGGTTGAGGTTTAGGGTTAGGGTTAGGGTTATGATTAGGGTTAGGGTGAGGGTGAGTGTGAGGGTTAGGGTTAGGCTTAGGCTTAGGCTTAGGGTTAGGCTGAGGGTGAGCTTGGGGGTGAGGATTAGGGTTAGAGTGATTGTTAGTGTTCGAGTTAGGGTGTTAGGGTTAGAATGAGGGTTAGGGTTAGGCTTAGGGTTAGGGTGAAGGCTAGGGTCAGGGTGAGGGTTATGGTAAGGGTAAGGGTAAGGCTTAGGCTTGGGGTTAGGCTGACCATGAGGTTTAGGGTGAGGGTTAGGGTTAGGGATAAGTTGAGGTTTAGTGTTAGGGTTAGGGTTAGAGTTAGGGTTAGGGTCAGGGTGAGGTTTAGGTGTAGGGTTAGGGTCAGGGTGAGGGTTAGGGTTCGGGTGAGGGTTAGGGTGGGGGTGACGGTAAGCGTAAAGGTGAGGGTTAGGCTGAGGTTGAGTGTTATATTAAGGGTGAGGGTTATGTTTAAGATGAGGGTTAAGGTTAAGGTTAGGGTGATGGTGTGGGTTAGATTAAGGATTATTGTTATGATTAGTGTGAGGTTTAGGTTGAGGACGAGGGTTAGGGTTAGGGTGAGGGGTAGGGTGAGGATGAGGATGAGGTTTATATTGAGGACTAGTGTTAGGGTTAGTGTGAGGTTTAGGGTGAGGATGAGGTTTAGGGTTAGGGTTAGGTTTAGGATTAATGTTAAGGTTAGGCTTATGTTGAGGGTTAGGGTGGGGGTGAGGCTTAGGGTTAGTGGTAGGATTAAGATTAGGATTAGGGTTTGGGTTAGGGTTAGGGTGAGGGTTAGGTTGACGGTTGGGGTTAGGGTTAGTGTCAGGGTTAGGGTTAAGGTTAGGGTGAGGGTTAGTTTGAGGCTGAGCTTTAGGGCTAGGGTTATGGGAAGGGTTAGGATGAGGGTTAGGGTTAGGATTAGGGTTAGGGTGAGGGCTAGGTTGAGGGTGAGGTTTAGTTTTCGGATTAGGGTGAGGTTTAGGGTTAGGGTTAGAGTTAGGGTAAGGTTGAGGTTTAGGTTTAATTAGGGTAAGGGTGATGCTGAGGTTGAGGGTTAGGTTTAGGGTTAGGGTTAGATTTAGGGATAGGGTGATTGTTAGGTTTGTGGTGATGGTGAGGGTGAGGGTTAGGCTTAGGCTTATGGTTAGGATTAGGATTATGGTAAGTTTAGGGTGATTGTGATGGTTAGGGTTAGGCTTAGGCTTAGGCTTAGGGTTAGTTTGAGAGTGAGGCTGAGGGTGAGCGTTAGGGTTAGGGTGAGGGTTAGGGTTAGGATTAGGGTTAGGGTGACGGCTAGGGTGAGGTTGAGTGTTAGTGTTAGTGTTAGGGAAAGGTTTAGGGTTAGGGTTAGTTTTTGGGTTAGGGTTATGATGAGGGTTAGGGTTACAGTGAGGGTGAGGGTTAGGTTTAGTTTGAGGTTTAGGGTTAAGATTATGGTTAGGGTGAGGGTGAGTTTTAGGATTAGGGTTAGGGTTAGGGTTAGGTTTAGGGTTAGGATTAGTGTTATTGTTAGGGTTAGGGTTAGAGTTATGGTGAAGGGGAGGGGGAGGGGGAGGGGGAGGGTTAGGGTTAGGATTAGGGTGAGGTTTAGGGTTAGGTTTAGGGTTAGGGTTAGGGTGAGGGTGAGGTTTAGGGTTAGAGTTAGGGTTAGGGTAAGCCTGAGGTTGAGGGTTAGGGTTAGGGTTAGTGTTAGAGTTAGGGTTACGATGAGGGTTAGGTGGAGTGTGAGGCTTAGGGTTATTATTAGGAATAAGATTAGGGTAAGGATTAGTGTGTGTGTGATGGTTAGGGTTAGGTTTAGGTTTAGGGTTAGGGTTAGGATGAAGGTGAGGGTTCAGTTTAAGTTTGGGTTAGGGTGAGGGTTAGGGTTAGGGTTACAGTGAGCATGAGGGTTAGGGTTAGTTTGAGGGTTAGTCTAGGCTTAGGATTAGGGTGATGGTTAAGGTTAGGCTTAGGGTGAGGGTGAGGATGAGGATTAGGGTTAGGATTAGGGTTAGGGTGAGGGCTAGGGTTAGAGTGAATATTAGGGTTAGTGTTTGGGTGAGGTTTAGGTGTAGGGTTAGGGTTAGGGTGAGAGTTAGGATGAGGAATAGGGTTACAGTGAGGGTGAGGGTTAGGGTAATGGTGAGGGTTAAGATTAGAATTTGGGTTGTGTTGAGGGTGAATTTTAGGGTTAAATTTAGTGTTAGGGGGAAGGTTAGGACGAAGGTTAGGGTTAGTGTTAGGGATAAGGTAAGGGTGAGGGTTAGGTTGAGGTTTAGGGTTAGGGTTAGGTCTAGGGTTAGGGTAAGGGTGAGGGTATGTGAGGGTTAGGGTTAAGCTTAGAGTTAGGGTAGGTATGAGAGTGAGGGTGCGGGTGAGGATTAGGGTTAGGGTGATGGTTAGGGTTAGGCTTAGGGTGAGGGTTAGGATGAGGGATAGGGTTAGAATTAGGGTTCGCGTGAGGGCTAGGATGAGGATGAGGTCAAGAGTAAGGGTTAGGCTTAGGCTTAGGTTTAGGCTGAACGTGAGTTTGAGGGTGAAGGTAGGGTTAGGGTGAAGGTTAGGTTTACAGTTTTGGTGAGGGTTAGGGTTAGTGTGAGGGTTCGTGTTAGTGTTAGGGTTAGTTTTAGGGTGAGGGTACGTGTTGGGGTGAGATTTAATGTTAGGGTGAGTTTTATGTTTAGGGTGAGGGTTAGGGTTAGGGTTAGGGTTATTGTTTAGGTTAGGGTTCGGTTAAGTTTAGGGTTAGGAAGAGGGCTAGGTTTAGGGTTAGGGTTAGGGTGAGGTTTAGGGTTAGGCTTAGGGTTAGGGTGAGGCTGAGGGTTTGGGTTAGGGTTAGGGTTACGGTGAGGGTGAAGGTGAGGTTTAGGGTTAGGGTGAGGTTTAGGGTTATGGTTAGGGTTAGTGTGAGGGTGAGGGTGAGGTTTAGGGTTAGAGTAAGGGTTAGGGTTAGGGTAAGGGTGAGGGTTATGGTTAGGGTTAGTGTAAGGTTTAGGGTGAATGTTAGGATGAGGGTTAAGTTTATGGTTTTGTGAGGTTTAGTGTTCGGGTGAGGGTGAGGGTTAGAGTTAGGTTTAGGGTGAGGTTTAGGATTAGGATTAGGGTTAGGATTAGGGTTAGGTTGAGGGCTAGGGTGAGGGTGAGGTTTAGGGTTAGTTTTTTTGTGAGGTTAGGGTGAGGGTGAGGGTTAGGATGAGGGTGAGGGTTACAGTGAGGGTGAGGGTTAGGGTTAGGGTGAGGGTTAGGCTTAGGATTTGGGTTAGGGTGATGGTGAGTTTTAGGGTTAGATTTAGGGTTAGATTTAGGGTTAGGGGGAGGTTTAGGTCGAAGATTAGGGTTAGGATTAGTGTTAGGGTTAAGGTTAGGTTGAGGGTTAGGTTGACGTTTAGGGTTAGGGTTAGGGTTAGGGTTAGGATTAGGATTAGGGTTAGGGTATGTGAGGGTTAGGGTTAGGTTTAGGGTGAGAGTTAGGGTTCGGTTAAGTTTAGGGTTAGGGTGAATGTTACGGTAAAGGTTACAGTGAGGATGAGGGATAGGGTTAGGTTGAGGGCTAGGGTTAGGATTAGGGTTAGGGTGAGGGTGAGGGTGAGGGTTAGTGTTAGTGTTAGGGTGAGGCTTAGGATGAGGTTTAGGGTTAGGATTAGGGTTAGGGTGAGGGTTAGGTTTAGTGTGAGGTTTAGGGTTAGGGTTAGGGTGAGATTTAGTGTTAGGTTTAGGGTTAGGGTTAGGGTGAGGGTGAGGTTTAAGGTTAGAGTTAAAATAGGGTGAGGCTGAGGGTGAGGGTTAGTGTTAGAGTCAGTGTTAGAGTTTGGGTTATGGTGAGGGTTAGGATGAGGATTAGGGTAAGGATTAGGGTTAGGGTGAGGGCTAGTTTGAGTGTGAGGATTAGAGTTAGTGTTTGAGTGAGGTTTAGGTTTGGGTTAGGATTAAGGTTTGGATGAGGGGGAGGTGTAGGATTAGATTTAGGGTTAGATGTAGGGTTAGGTTGAGCGTTAATGTTAGGGTTAGTGTGAGGGTTAAGGTTAGGGTTAGGTTTAGGTTGAGGATTAGTGTGATGGGTAGAGTGAAATTTAGGGTTTAGGATGAGGTTTAGGGTTAGGGTTAGGGTTAGGATTAATGTTAGGGTTAGGCTTAACTTGAGGGTTTGGGATAGGGTGAGATTTAGGGTTAGGGTTAGGATTAGGATTAGGGTTAGGGTTAGGGTGAGCGATGCGATGATGGTTAGGTTTAGGGATAGGGTTAGGCTTAGTGTTAGGCTGAGGGTGAGGGTGAGGGTGAGGGTTACGGTTAGGGTGAGGGTTAGGTTTAGGGTTAGGTTGAGAGTTAGGGTTCAGGTTAAGTTTAGGGTTAAGTGAGGGTTAGTGTAACGGTTACAGTGAGGGTGAGGGTTCGGGTTAGAATGAGGGTTAGGGTTAGGGTTAGGGTGAGGGTGAGGGTGAGTTTTAGGGTTAGTGTTAGGATGGGGGTTGGGGTTAGGATTAGGGTTAGAGTGAGGGCTAGGTTGAGGGTGAGGTTTAGGGTTAGGATTAGGGTGAGGTTTAGGGTTAGGTTTAGGGTTAGGGTAGCCTGAGGTTGAGGGTTAGGGTTAGGGTTAGTGTTAGAGTTAGGGTTACGATGAGGGTTAGGGTGATTGTGAGGGTTAGGGTTATTTTTAAGAATAGGATTTGGGTAAGGGTTAGTATGAGTGTGAGGGTTAGGGTTATGTTTAGGTTTACCCTTAGGGTTAGGCTGAGGGTGAAGGTGAGGGTAAGGGTTAGGGTTAGGGTGAGAGTTAGGGGTATCGTTAGGGTGAGGGTTAGGGTTCGGTTTAAGTTTAGGGTTAGGGTGAGGGTTAGGGTTAGGTTTACAGTGAGCATGAGGGATAGGGTTAGGTTGAGGGTTAGGGTAGGTTTAGGATTAGGGTGAGGGTTAGGGTTAGGCTAAGGGTGATGTTTAGGATGAGGATTAGCGTTAGGGTTAGGGTTAGGGTGAGGGCTAGGGTGAGGGTGATGGTTAGGGTTAGTGTTTGGGTGATGTTTAGGTTTAGGTTTAGGGTTAGGGTGAGGGTTTTGAGCGTTAGGGTTACAGTGAGGTTGAGGGTTAGGGTAAGGATTAGGGTTAGGTTTAGGATTTGAGTTGTTGTGAGGGTGAGTTTTAGGGTTAGATTTAGTGTTAGGGCGAAGGTTAGGTCGAGGGTTAGGCTTAGTGTTAGGGATAAGTTTAGGGTGACGGTTAGGTTGAGGTTTAGGGTTAGGGTTAGCGTAAGGGTGAGAGTATGTAATGGTTATGGTTAAGCTTAGGGTTAGGGTTAGGCTGAGGGTGAGGGTGCAGGTGAGGATTAGGGTTAGGGTGATGGTTAGGGTTAGGCTTATGGTTAGGGTTAGGATGAGGGATAGGGTTAGGATTAGGGTTAGGGTGAGGGCTAGGTTGAGGGTGATTGTTAGAGTAAGGGTTAGGCTTAGGCTTAGGTTTAGGCTGAGTGTGAGTTTGAGGGTGAAGATAGGGTTAGGTTGATGTTTAGGTTTAGGGTTAGGGTGAGGGTTACGGTTAGTGTGAGGGTTAGTGTTAGGGTTAGGGTTAGTGTTAGGGTTAGGTTACGGTTAGGTGAGGGTGAGGGTAAGGGTTAGGGTTAGGGTTAGGGTGAGGTTTAGGTTTATGGTTAGGGTTAGGGTGAGACTGAGGGTTTGGGTTAGGGTTAGAGTTCGTGTTATTATTTGGGTTATGGTTAGTGTTATGTTGAGGTTGACTGTGAGGGTTAGGGTTATGGTGATTTTTAGGGTTATGGTTAGGGTTAGCGTGAGGGTGAGGGTGAGGTTTAGGGTTAGAGTAAGGGTTAGGGTGATGGTTAGGGTGAGGGTTAGGGTTAGGGTTAGTGTAAGGGTTTTGGTGAGGATTAGGATGAGTGTTAAGTTTAGGGTTTGGGTGAGGTTTAGGGTTTGGGTTACAGTGAGGGTTAGGATTAGAGTTCGTGTTATTATTTGGGTTAGGGTTAGTGTTATGTTGAGGGTGACTGTGAGGGTTAGGGTTATGGTGATTTTTAGGGTTAGGTTGAGGGTTAAGATGAGGATTAGGGTTAGGATTAGGGGTAGGGTGAGGGTGAGGGTTAGGGTTAGTGTTTGGGTGAGGTTTAGGGTTAGGGTTAGGGTTAGGGTGAGGGTTAGTATGAGGGTGAGGGTTACAGTGAGTGTGAGGGTTAGGGTTAGGGTGAGGGTTAGGGTTAGTATTTGGGTTAGGGTGATGGTGAGTTTTTTGTTTAGATTTAGGGTTGGGGGAGGGTTAGGTCGAGGGTTAGGGTTAGGATTATTGTTAGGGTTAAGGTTAGGTTGAGGGTTAGGTTGATGTTTAGGGTTAGGGTTAGGATTAGGGTTAGGGTTAGGGTATGTGAGGGTTAGGGTTAGGGTTAGGCTTAGGGTTAGGGTTATGCTGAGGGTGAGGGTGGGGGTGAGGATTATGGTTAGGGTGATGGTTGGGGTTAGGGTTAGGGTGAGGGTTAGCATGAGGGATAGGGTTAGGATTAGGGTTCAGGTGAGGGCTAGCGTGAGGGTGAGGGTTAGAATAAGTTTAGGCTTAGGCTTAGGGTTTGGCTGAGCATGAGCTTGAGGGTGAGGGTTCGGGTTAGGGTGAGGTTTAAGGTTAGGGTGAGGATTAGGATGATGTTTAGGATTAGGGTGAGGTTTAGGGTGAGGATGATGGTGAGGCTAATGATGAGGTTTAGACTGAGGTTGAGGTTTAAAATAAGGGTGAGATTTAGGGTTAGGTTTATGGTTATGGTTAGAGTTAGGGTGAGGGTTAGATTGAGGATTTGTGTTAGGGTTAGTGTGAGGTTTAGGGTGAGGTTGAGTTTTAGGGTTAGGGTTAGGGTTAGGATTAATGTTATGGTTAGGGTTAAGGTGAGGATTAGGGTGAGGGTGAGGTTTAGGGTTAGTGTTAGTACTAGGATTAGGGTTAGGGTTAGGGATAGGTTTAGGCTTAATGTTAGGCTGAAGGTGAGGGTGAGGGTGAGGGTTAAGGTAAGGGTGAGTGTTAAGGGTAGGGTTAGGGTGAGAGTTAGGGTTCGGGTTAAGTTTATGGCTAGGCTGAGGGTTAGATTTAGGGTTACAGTGAGCATGAGGGTTAGGGTTAGGTTGAGGGTTAGGATTAGGCTTAGGATTAGGGTGAGGGTTAGGTTTAGGGTTAGGATCAGGGTTAGGATGAGGATTGGGGTTAGGGTTAGGGTTAGGATGAGGGCTAGGGTGAGGGTGAGTTTTAGGGTGAGTGTTTGGGTGATGTTAAGGTTTATGGTTACATTTAGGGTGAGGGTATGTGAGGGTTAGGTTTAGGGTTAGGGTTAGGCTGAGGTTGAGGGTGGGGGTGAGGATCAGCGTTAAGGTGATTGTTAGGGTTAGGGTTAGGGTGAGGGTTACAATGTGGGATAGGTTTATGATTAGGGTTAGAGTGAGGGCTAGGGTGAGGGTGAGGGTTAGAGTAAGGATTAGGCTTAGGCGTAGGGTTAGGCTGAGCGTGAGGTTGAGTGTGAGGGTTAGGGTTAGGGTGATGGTTAGGTTTATGGTTAGGGTGAAGGTTAGGATGAGGTTTAGGGTTAGGGTGAGGATGATGGGAAGGGTAAAGGTGAGGTTTAGGCTGAGGGTGAGGGTTAAGGTAAGGGTGAGGGTTAGGGTTAGGTTTAAGGTTAGGGTTAGGGTTAGCGTGAGGGTTAGATTGAGGATTAAGGTTAGGGTTAGTGTGAGGTTTAGGGTGAGGATGAGGGTTAGGGTTAGGGTGAGGGTGAGGGTTAGAATTAGGGTTAGGGTGAGAGCTAGGGTAAGGGTGTGGGTTAGAATAAGGGTTAGGGTTAGGGTGAGGTTTTAGATTAGTGGGAGGGTTAGTGTTAGTGTGAGGGTTAGTGTTAGGGTTAGTGTTAGTGTTAGAGTGATGGTAAGGGTTAGGGTGCGGGTTAATGTTAGGGTGAGAGTTATAGTTAGGGAGAGGGTTAGGGTTAGGATTAGGGTGAGGTTCAGTGTTAGGGTTAGTGTTAGAGTTAGGGTTAGAGTGAGGGTGAGGTTTAGGGTTAGAGTTAGGGTAAGGGTGAGGCTGAGGTTGAGGGTTAGTCGTAGGGTTACTGTTAGGGTTAGGGTTAGGTTGAGGGTTTATGTGAGGGTGAGGGTGATGGTGAGTGTTAGGATTAGGTTTAGGACTGGGATTAGGGTAAGGTTTAGGGTGAGTGCGAGGGTTAGGTTTAGGGTTAGGCTCAGGCTTAGGCTTAGGGTTAGGCTGAGAATGAGGGTGATGTTGAGGGTTAGGTTTTGGTTTAGGGTGAGAGTTAGGTTTCGGTTAAGTGTTAATGATAGGGTTAGGGTGAGTGTTAGGATGAGAGTTAGGATTAGGATTAAGGTTAGGTTTAGGGCTAGGGTGAGGGTGAGGGTTACGGTGATGGTTAGGTTAACTGTTAGGGTGAGGGTTAGGATGAGGTTTAGGGTTAGGGTGAGGGTTAGGGTGAGGATGATGGTAAGTGTAAAGGTGAGGTTTAGGCTGAGGGTGAGGATTAAGATACTGGTGAGTGTTAGGGTTAGGTTTAGGGTTAGGGTAAGGGTTAGTGTTAGGGTGAGGGTGAGGTTGAGATTGAGGATTAGAGTTAGGGTTAGTATGAGGTTTAGGGTGAGGATGAGGGTTAGGGTTAGGGTGAGGGTGAGCGTTAGAATTAGGGTTAGGGTGAGGGCTAGGATGAGGGTGAGGATTAGGGTTAGGGTTAGGGTTAGGGTGAGGTTTAGGATTAGGGTGAGGGTTAGGGTTAGTGTGAGGGTTAGTGTTAGGGTGAGGATAAGTGTTAGGTTGCGGGTTAGGGTTAGGGTGCGGGTTATGTTTAGGGTGAGGTTTAGGGTTAGGGTTAGGGTTATTGTTAGGTTTCGGGTTAGGGTTATGGTTACGGTGAGGGTGAGGGTGATGGTTAGAATTACAGTGAGGTTTAGTGTTAGGGTTAGGGTTAGAGTAAGGGTTAGGTTGAGGGTGATGTTTAGTGGTACATTTAGGGTAAGAATAAGGGTTAGGGTTAGGGTACGGGTAAGCGTGGGGGTGATGGTAAGGGTAAAGGTGAGGGTTAGGCTGAGGGTGAGGGTTACCGTAAGTGTTCGTGTTAGGGTTAGTGTGAGGGTTAGTGTTAGTGTTAGGGTGAGGTTGAGGGTTAGATTCAGGATTAGTGTTAGGGTTAGTGTGAGGTTTATGGTGAGGATTAAGGTTAGGTTAGGATGAAGGCTTTGGTGAGGATGAGGGTTAGAGTTTGTGTTAGGGGGAGATTTAGGGTTAGGGTGATATTTAGGGTTAGTTTGAGGGTTAGTGTTAGGGTTAAGGTTAGTGTTAGTGTGAGGGTAAGTGTTAGGGTGAGGGTTAGGTTTAGAGTGAGGGTAATGGTTAGGGTGAGGGATAGGGTTAGGATAAGTGTAAGGGTGAGGGCTAGGCTGAGGGTTAGGGTGAGGGTTAGGGTTAGGGATAGGGTTAGGTTTAGGATTAGGTTTAGGGTGGGGACGAGTGTGAGGGTTAGGATTAGGGTTTGGGTTAGGCTTAGAGTTAAGATGAGGGATAGGTTTAGGGTTTGGGTTAGGGTTAGGGTGAGGCTGAGGATTAGGGTTAGATTTAGGGTTAGGTTTAGGGTTAGTGTTAGTGTTAGGGTTAGTGTTAGTGTTACAGTGAGGGTTGGGGTTAGGGTTAGGCTTAGGCTTAGGCTTAGATTTAGGGTGAGGGTTAGGATGACGATTAGGTTTTTGATTAGGGTTAGGGTGAGGGCTATGTTGAAGGTGAGGTTTAGGGTTAGTGTCAGGGTAAGGTTTAGCTTTAGGGTTAGGGTGAGGGTGAGGGTGAGGTTTGGGTTAGGGTTAGGAGTAGGATTAGGATTAGTGTTAGGGTGAATGTGAGGGTTAAGGTTAGGGTGAGGTTTAGGGTTAGGATTAGGGTGAGTGTGAGGTTTAGGGTTAGGGTTAGGCTTAGAATTAGGCTGAGGGTGAAGGTGTGGGTTAGCGTTAGGTTTAGTGTTAGGGTGAGGTTTAGGGTTTGGGTTAGGGTTAGAGTATGGGTTAGGGTGAGGCTGAGGTTTAGGGTTAGTGTTAGGGTTAGGGTGAGGCTGAGAATGAGGGTTAGGGTTAGGGTTAGTGTTAGGTTTTGGGTTAGTGTTAGGTTTAGGGTTAGGTTTAGGGGGAGGGTTAGGGTGAGGGTGAGGGTTAAGATTAGGATTAGGGTTAGGGTTAGGGTGAGTGTGAGGGTTAGGGTTAGGTTTAGGGTTATTCTTAGGGTTAGGCTGAGGGTGAGGGTGAGGGTGAGGTTTAGGGTTACGGTGAGGGCTAGGGTGAGGTTGAGGTTTAGGGTTAGTGTTAGGGTGAGGTTTCAGGTTAGGGTTAGGGTGAGTGTGAGGTACAGGGTTATAGTGAAGGTTAAGCTGAGGCTGAGGGTGAGGCTTAGGGTTAGGGTTAGGATTAGGATTAGTGTAAGGGTTAGGGTGAGTGTGAGTGTTTGGGTTAGGTTTAGGCTTAGGCTTACACTGAGGGTGAGGGTTAGGATGAGGGTTAGGGTTAGGATTAGGATTAGGGTGAGGGTTAGGTTAGTTTGAGGTTTAGTGTTAGGGTTAGGGTTATTGTTTGGATTAGTGTTAGGGTGAGGGTGAGGTTTATGGTTAGATTTAGGTTTAGTTGGAGGGTTAGGTCGAGGGTTAGGGTTAGGCTTAGTATTAGGATTAGGATTAGGCTGAGGGTGAGTTTGAGGTTTAGGGTTAGGGTTAGGGTTAGGTTTAGGATTAGGCTGAGGGTGAGGGTGGGGGTGAGGATTAGGGTTAGGGTGATGGTTATGGTTAGGGTTATGGTGAGGGTTAGTGTTAGTGTTAGGGTTAGAGTTAGGGTTAGGGTGAGGTTGAGGTTTAGGGGTAGAGTTATGGTTAGGGTGAGGGTTAGCGTTACAGTGAGGGTTAGTTTGAGGGTGACGGTAAGGGTAAACTTGAGGGTTAGGCTGAGAGTGAGGGTTACGGTAAGGGTAAGGGTTAGGGTTAGGTTTAGGGTGAGGTTTAGGGTGAGGGTGAGAGTTAGATTGAGTATTAGTGTTAGTGTTAGTGTGAAGTTTAGGGTGAGGATGAGGGTTAGGTTTAGGGTGAGTTCTAGGTAGAGGGTGAGGTTTAGGGTTAGGGTTAGGGTGAGGTTTAGGTATAGATTGATGTTTAGGGTTATTGTGAGGGTTAGTGTTAGTGTTAGGGTTAGTGTTAGGGTGAGGGTCAGTGTTAGGGTGAGGGTTAGGGTTAGGGTAAATGTTAGGGTGAGGGGTAGGGTTAGGGTGAGGGATATGGTTAAGGTGAGGGTTAGGGTTAGGTTTAGGATAATTGTTAGCATTAGGGATAGGGTTCCGGTTATTGTGAGTGAGGGTGAGGGTTAGGTTTAGGGCTAGGATGAGGTTTAGGGATAGGGTTAGGTTGAGTGTGAGGGTTAGGGTTAGGGTTAGGCTTACGATTAGGCTGAGGGTGATGGTTAAGTTTAGGTTGAGGGTTACGGTTATTGGGAGGGTTAGGATGAGGGTTAGGGTTAGGATTAGGGTTAGGGTGGGGGTGAGTGTGTGTGTTAGCATTAGGTTTAGGGTTAGGGTTAGGGTTAGGCTGAGGGTGAGGTTGAGAGTGAGGGCTAGGCTGAGGGTGATTTTTAGGGTTAGGGTTAGGGTGAGGGTTATGGTTAGGGTAAGGGTGAGAGTTAGGGTTCGGTTTAAGTTTAGGGTTAGGTTGAATGTTAGGGTAAGGTTTATGGTGAGGGAGATGGTTAGGGTGAGATTGAGGGTTAGGGTTTGGATTAAGGTTAGGGTGAGGGTGAGGGTGAGGGTTAGGTTTAGTGTTTGGGTGAGGGATAGGTTGAGGGTTAGGGTAAGGATTAGTGTTAGGGTGAGGGCTAGGGTGAGGCTGAGGTTTAGGGTTAGGGTTAGGGTTAGGCTTAGGCTTAGGGTTAGGCTGAGGGTGAGGATGGGGGTGAGGATTATGTTTAGGTTTGATCGTTAGGGTTAGGGTTAAGGAGAGGGTTAGGATGAGGGTTAGGATTAGGATTAGGGTTAGGGTGAGGGCTAGGGTGAGGGAGAGGGTTAGGGTTAGGATGATGGTTAGGTTTATGCTTAGGGCGAGGGTTAGGATGAGGTATAGGTTTAGGGTGAGGTTGAAGGTAAGGGTAAAGGTGAGGTTTAGGCTGACGGTGAGGGATAAGGGTGAGGGTTAGGGTTAGTTTTAGGGTGAGGGTTAAAGTTAGGGTACGTGTTATGTTTAGGGTGAGGGTTAGGGTTAGGTTTAGGGTTATTCTTAGGTTTAGGGTTAGGGTTATGTTTAATGTGAGGGTAAGGGTTAGGTTTAGGGTTACAATAAGGTTTAGTGTTAGGGTTAGGGTTAGAGTTAGGGTTAGGTTGAGGGTGAGGTTTAGGGGTACATTTAGGGTTAGGGTGAGGGTTAGGTTTAGGGTGAGTTTGAGTTAGGTTTAGGGTTCGGGTTAGGTTTATGGTTAGGATTAGTGTTATTGTTATGGATAGAGTTAGGGATAGTGTGAGGGTTAGGGTGAGGGTTAGGGTTAAAGTGAGGTTTATGGTTAGGATGAGGGTTAGGGTTAGGGTGAAGGATAGGGTGAGGGTGAGGGTTAGGGTTAGACTTAGGGTGAGTGTTAGGGTTAGGGTGATGTTTAGGGTTAATGTGAGGGGTAGTGTTAGGGTTAGGGTTAGTGTTGGGGTGAGGGGAAGTCTTACGGAGAGGGTTAGGTTTAGATTGAGGGTTATGGTTAGGGTGAGGGTTAGGGTTAGGATAAGTGTAAGGGTGAGGTCTAGGCTGAGGGTTAGGGTGAGGGTTAGGGTTAGGGATAGGGTTAGGTTTAGGATTAGGGTTAGGGTGAGTTTGAATGTGAGGGTTAGGATTAGGTTTAAAGTTAGGCTTAGAGTTATTATGAGGGTTAGGGTTAGGGTTTGGGTTAGGGTGTCGGTGAGGCTGAGGATTAGGGTTAGGTTTAGTGTTAGTTTTAGGGTTAGCTTTAGGGTTAGTGTTAGTGTTAGGGTTAGTGTTAGGGTTAGAATGAGTTTTGGGGTTAGGGTTAGGATTAGAGTTAGGCTTAGAGTTAGGGTGAGAGTTAGGATGAGGATTAGGTTTACCAGTAGATTTAGGGTGAGGGCTAGGGTGAAGGTGAGGATTAGGGTTAGTTTTAGGGTAAAGTTTAGGGTTAGGGTTAGGGTTAGGGTGTTGGTTACGATGAGGGTTAGGGTTACGGTGAGGGTGAGGGTTAGGTTTAGGGTGAGGGTTAGGGTTAGGTTTGGGGTGAGGGTGAGGGTGAGTGTTAGGGTTAGGGTGAGGTTTAGGGTTAGGGTTAGGTCTAGGATTAGTGTTATGGTGAGGGTTAGGTTTATGGTTAGACTTAGGTTTAGTTGGAGGGTTAGGTGGAGGGTTAGGGTTAGGGTAAGTATTAGGGTTAAGGTTAGGTTGAGGTTTATGTTGAGGTTTAGGGTTAGGGTTAGGTTAGGGTTAGGATGAGGGTGAGTGTGAGGTTTAGGGTTAGGGTTAGGCTTAGGCTCAGGGTTAGGATGAGGGTGAGGGTGGTGGTGAGTATTAGGGTTAGGGTGATGGTTAAGCTTAGGGTTAGGGTGTGGGTTATTGTTAGGGTTAGTGTTAGAGTTAGGGTTGGGGTGAGTGTGAGGTTTTGGCGTAGAGTTAGGGTTAGGGTGAGTGTTAGAGGTAGAGTGAGGGTTAGGGTGAGATTGACGATACGTGTAAAGGTGAGGGTTAGGCTGAGGGGGAGGGTAATGGTAAGGGTGAGGGATAGGGTGAGGGTGAGGTTTAGGGTTAGTGTTCGATTTAGGGATAGGTTGAAGGTGAGGGTGAGGCTTAGGGTTAGGATTAGGTTTAGGGTAAGGGTTAGGGTGAGTGTGAGCGTTAGGGTTAGGGTTAGGCTTAGGGTAAGGCTGAGGGTGAGGGTGAGGTTGAGGGTTAGGGTTAGGGTGAGGGTTAGGTTTAGGGTGAGGCTGAGAGTTAGGTATAGGTTGAGGGTGAGGGTTAGATTGAGGATTAGTGTTTGGGTTAGTGTGCAGTTTAGGGTGAGAATGAGGGTTAGGGTTAGGGCGAGGTTTAGGGAGAGGTTGAGGTTTAGGGTTAGTGTTAGGGTGAGGTTTAGGGTTAGGGTGATGGTTAGGGTTAGTGTGCGGTTTAGTGTTATGGTTAGGGTTAGTGTTAGGGTGAGGTTAAGCGTTATGGTGAGGGTTAGGGTTAGGGTGAGTGTTATGTTTAGGGTTGGGGTTAGGGTTATTTTAGCTTTAGGGTTAGGGTTAAGGTTATGGTGAGGGTTAGGATTAAGGTTAGGGCTAGGATGAGGTTTAGGGATAGGGTTACGGTTAGGGTTAGGGTCAGGGTTAGGTTTAGTGTTAGAGTTAGAATTAGGGTGAGGCTGAGTGTGAGGGTTAGTGTTAGGATTAATGTTAGGGTTAGGCTTAAGGTGAGGGTTAGGTTGAGGGTGAGGTTTGGGTTTAGGCTTAGGAGTAGGATTAGTGTTAGTCTGAGGTTGAGGGTGAGGGTGAGGGTTAGGGTGAGGTTTACGGTTAGGTTTAGGGTGAGTGTGAGGGTTAGGGTTAGGGTTTGGCTTGGATTAGAATGAGGGTGAGGGTGTGGGTTAGTGTTAGGGTTAGTGTTAGTGTGAGGTTTAAGGTTTGGGTTAGGGTTAGAGTTAGGGTTAGAATGAGGGTGAGGTTTAGGTTTAGAGTTAGGGTTAGGGTGATATTTAGGTTGAGGGTAAAGCTAAGGGTTAGTTTTAGGGTTAGGGTTAGGGTGATAGTTAGGGGGAGGGTTAGGGTTAGGGTTAGGGTTAGGGACAGGATCAGGGTTAGAGTGAGGGTGAGTGTGTGTGTTAGTTTTAGGTTTAGGGTTAGGCTTAGGGTTAGGCTGAGGGTGAGGTTGAGGGTGAGGGTTAGGTTTAGGGGGAGGGTTAGTATGAGGGTTAGGGTTAGGATTAGGGTTAGGGTAAGGGCAAGGGTGATTGTGAGTGTGAGGTTTAAGGTTAGGGTTAGGGTTAGGTTTACTGTGAGTTTGAGGTTTAGGGTTAGAGTTAGGGTTAGGGTGAGACTGAGGTTGAGGTTTAGGGTTAGGGGTATTGTTAGGTTTAGGGTTAGGTGTAGGGTGAGCGTTAGGGTGAGTGTGAGGGATAGGGTTAGGATTAGGTTTATGGTTAGGGTGAGTGTGAGGGTTAGTGTTAGGTTTAGTGTTAGGCTTAGGTTTAGGCTGAGGTTGAGGGTGAGTTTGAGGGTTAGGGTTAGGGTGAGGGTTAGGGTTAGGGTTATGGGTGGGGTTAGGATGAGGGTTAGGGTTAGGATTAGGGTTAGGGTGAGGGCTAGGGTGAGGTTGAGGTTTAGGGTTAGTGTTAGGGTGAGGTTTAGGTTTAGGGTTAGGGTTAGGGTTAAGGTGAGTGTGAGGTATAGGGTTAGAGTTAGGGTAAAGTTGAGGATGAGGGTGAGGCTTAGGGTTAGGGTTAGGATTAGGATTAGGGTAACGGTTAGGTTGAGTGTGATGGTTAGGTTTAGGGTTAGGCTTAGGTTTACACTGAGGGTGAGGGTGAGGGTGAAGGTTAGGGTTAGGATTAGGGTTAGGATGAGGGTGATTGAGGGTGTTAGGTTTAGTTTTAGGTTTAGGCTTAGGCTTAGGCTGAGGTTGCGGGTGAGTTTGAGGGTCAGGGTTAGGGTGAGGGGTAGGGTTAGGGTTATGGGGAGGGTTAGGATGAGGTTTAGGGTTAGGGTTAGTGTTAGGATTAAGGTGAGTGTGAGGTATAGGGTTAGAATTAGGTTAATGGTGAGGCTGAGGGTGAGGCTTAGGGTTAGGGTTAGGATTAGGATTAGGGTAAGGGTTAGGGTGAGTGTGATGGTTAGGGTTAGGGTTAGGCTTATTTTTACACTGAGGGTGAGGGTGAGGGTGAAGGTTAGGGTTAGGATTAGGGTTAGGGTGAGGGTGAGTGAGTGTGTTCGGTTTAGTTTTAGGTTTAGGCTAAGGTTTAGGCTAAGGGTGAGGTTGAGTTTGAGGGTTAGGTTTAGGGTGAAGTTTAGGGTAAGGGTTAGGGGGAGGGTTAGGTATAGGATTAGGCTTAGGATGAGAGTGAGGCTGAGGGTTAGGGTTAGTGTTAGGGTTAGGGTTAGGGTGAGAGTTATGGGGAGTGTAGGGGTTAGAGTTAGGATTAGGGTCAGGGTGAGGGTGCGTTTGTGTGTTAGGGTTAGGTTTAGAGTTAGGCTTAGGGTTAGGCTGAGGGTGAGGTTGAGGGTGAGGGTTATGGTTATGGTGAGGGTTATTTTTATGGTTAGGGTGAGGGTTAGGATGAGGTTTAGGGTTAGGGTGAGGGTTAAGGTGAGGATGATGGTAACGGTAAAGGTGAGGTTTAGGCTGAGGGTGAGGGTTAAGATAAGGGTGAGGGTTAGGATTTGGTTTAGGTTTAGGGTGAGGACTAGATTGAGGATTAGGGTTAGCGTTCATGTGAGGTTTAGAGTGAGGATGAGGGTTAGTGTTAGGGTTAGGGACAGGATCAGGGTTAGAGTGAGGGTGAATGTGTGTGTTAGTTTTAGGTTTAGGGTTAGGCTTAGGGTTAGGCTGAGGGTGAGGTTGAGGGTGAGGGTGAGGGTTACGGTGAGGGTTAGAGTAAGGTTTAGGGGGAGGGTTAGGATGAGGCTTAGGTTTAGGATTAGGGTTAGGGTGAGAGCTAGGGTGAGGGTGAGGTTTAGGTTTAGGGTTAGGGTGAGGGTTATGGTTAGGGTGAGGGTTAGGATTAGGGTTAAGTTTATTGTTAGGGTTCTGTTTAAGTTTACGGTTATGGTGCGGGTGAGGGTGAGGGTTAGGGTTAGGGTTAGGGTGAGATTTAGTGTGAGGGTGAGGTTTAGGGTTAGAGTTAGGGTTAGGGTGAGGGTTAGGTTGAGGGTTAGGGTTAGGGTTAGTGTTAGTTTTAGGGTTAGGGTGAGAGTTAGGGGGAGGTTTAGGGTTAGGGTTAGGATGAGGATTAGGATTAGGGTTAGGGTGAGGGTGAGTGTGTGTGTTAGGGGTAGGTTTAGGGTTAGGCTTAGTGTTAGGCTGAGGGTGAGGTTGAGTGTGAGGGTTAGGGTTAGAGTGAGGGTTAAGTTTAGGTTTAGGAGGATGGTTAGGATGAGGGTTAGGTTTAGGATTATAGTTAGGGTGAGTGCTAGGGTGAGGATGAAATTTAGCGTTAGGGTTAGGGTGAGTGTTAGGGTTAGGTTTAGGGTGAGAGTTAGGTTTCGGGTTAAGTTTAGGGTTAGGGTGCGTGTCAGGGAAAGAGTTACTGTGAGGGTGAGTGTTAGGATTAGGTTGAGGCTTAGGGTTAGGATGAGGGTTAGGGTGAGGGTGATGGTGAGGGTTAGGATTAGGTTTAGGGTGAGGGTTATAATGAGGGTTAGGGTTTGGATTAGGGTTAGAGTGAGGGCTAGGGTGAGGGTGACGATTATGGTAAGGTTTAGGCTTAGGCTTAGGGTTAGGCTGAGGGTGAGGTTGAGGTTGAGGGTTAGGGTTAGGGTGAGGGTTAGGTTTATGGTTAGGGTGAGGGTTACGATGAGGTTTAGAGCTAGGGGGAGGTTTAGGGTGAGGATGATAGTAAGGGTAAAGGTGAGGTTTAGGCTGAGGATGAGGATTAAGGTAATGGTGAGTGTTAGGGTTAGGTTTAGGGTTAGGGTAAGGGTTAGGATTAGGGTTAGGGTGAGAGTTAAATTGAGGTTTAGGGTTAGCGTTAGTGTGAGGTTTAGGGTGAGGATGAGGGATAGGGTTAGGGTTAAGGTTAGGGTTAGGGTGAGCGTGAGGTTTTGGGGTGGAATTAGGGTTAGGTTGAGGATTAGGGTGAGGGTTAGGTTTAGGGTAAGGTTTAGCATGGGGTTGATGGTAAGGGTAAACGTGAGGTTTAGGCTGAGGGTGAGGGTTACAGTGGGGTGAGGGTTAGGGTTAGAGGGAGGGTTAGGGTTAGGGGAAAGGTGTGGGTGAGGGTTAGCTTGAGGATTAGTGTTAGGGTTAATGTGAGGTTTAGGGTGAGGATGAGGATTAGGGTTATTGTGAGGGCTAGGGTGAAGGTGAGGGTTAGGTTTAGGTTTAGGGTGAGGTTTAGTTTTAGGGTGATGTTTAGGGTTAGTGTGAGGGTTAGTGTTAGGATTAGTGTTAGTGTTAGGGTGAGGGTAAGTGTCAGGGTGAGGGTTAGGGTTACGGTGAGGTTAGGGTTAGGTTGAGGATTAGGGTTAGTGTTAGGGTTATTGTTAGGGTTAGGGTTAGGGTTAGGATTACAGTGAGGGTGAGGGTGAGGTTTAGGATTAGTGTTAGGATGAGGTTTAGTTTTAGGGTAAGGGTTAGAGTTAGGGTTAGTGTGAGAGTGAGGTTTAGGGTTAGAGCTAGGGTTAGCGTTATGTTGAATGTTTTGGTTAGATTTAGGCTCAGCCTTAGGCTTAGGCCAAGCATGAGGGTGAGGGTTATGTTTAGGGTTAGGGTGAGGTTTAGGGTTAGGGTTAGGGTGAGGGTTAGGATGAGGTTTAGGGTTAGGATTAATGTTAGGGTGAGGGTTAGGGTGAGGTTTAAGTTTAGGGATATGGTTAGGTTTAGGGTTAGGGTTAGGTTGAGGGTGAGTGTGAGGGTCAGGGTTATGGTTAGGCTTAGGGTTAGGGTGAGGGTTTGGGTTAGGGATTTGGTTAGGGTGAGGGTGAGGCTGAGGATTAGGGTTAGGTTTATGGTTAGGTTTAGGGTTAGGTTACGGTTAGGGTTAGGGTCTCAGTTAGGTTTAGGGTTAGGTTTAGGCTTAGGGTTAGGCTTAGGATTCGGCTGAGGGTGAGGATGGGGTTGAGGATTAGGGTTAGGTTTAGTATTAGGGTTATTGTTTGTGTTATGTTTAGGGTTAAGTTGGAGCTGAGGGTGATTCTGAAGGTGAGGGTTATGGTTATGGTTATGGTTAGGGTTAGGGTTAGTGTTAGGTTTAGGGTTAGGTTCAGAGTTATGGTGAGATTGAGGGTGAGGGTGAGGGTTAGGGTTAGGGTGAGATTTAGGGTGAGGTTTAGGGTTAGGGTTAGTGTTAGGGTTACGGGGAGGGGGAGGGTTAGGTTGAGGTTTAGGGATAGGGTTAGCTTTAGTATTAGGGGTAGGGTGAGGGTGAGTGTGACAGTTAGGTTGAGGGTGAGGCTTAGGCCTAGGTTTAGGCTGAGGGCGAAGGTGGGGGTGAGGATTAGGGTTAGGGTGATGGTTTGGGTTAGGGGTAGTGTTACTCTTAAGGTTAGGGTTAGAGTTACGGTGAGGGTGAGGGTGGGGGTGTGGAGTAGTGTTAGGGTTAGGGTATGGTTTAGGGTTGGGGTTAGGGTTAGTGTGAGGGTGAGGTTTAGGGTTAGATATAGGGTTATGAGGAGGGTTAGGGTGAGGGTTAAGGATAGGGTTAGTGTTAGAGTTAGGCTGAGGGTGAGGGTTAGTTTGAGGTTTAGGGTTAGGGTTATGGTTGTGGTTAGTGTGAGGGTTAGTTTTACGGTTAGGGTTAGTATTAGGGTGAGGGTAAGTTTTACAGTGAGGGTTTGGGTTAGGATGAGGGTTATGGTTAGGGGGAGGGTTAGGATTAGGGTTAGGGTTATTGTTAGGGTTAGGTTTAGGGTTTTGGTTACGGTGAGGTTGAGGGTGACTTTTAGGGTTAGGTTTAGGGTAAGGTTTATGGTTTGGGTTAGGGTTAGAGTGATGGTTAGGATGATGGTGAGGTTTACGGTTAGTGTTAGAGTTAGGGTGAGGGTTAGGGTGAGGTTTAGGGTTAGGGTTAGTGTTAGGGTTAGGGTTAGGGTGAGAGTTAGGTTTAGGGTTAGGGTTAGGGTTAGGGTTAGGGTTAAGTTTAGGGTTAGGTTTATGGTTTCCGTTATGGTGAGGGTCAGTTTTAGGATTAGGGTTAGGGTCAGTGTGAGGTTTAGGGTTAGAATTAGGGTTAGGTTGAGGCTGTAGATTCGGGTTCGGGTTAGGTTTAGGGTTAGGATTAGGATTAGGGTTTGGTTAGGGTGAGTGTGAGGCTTATGGTTAGGGTTATGGTTAGCCTTAGGTTTAAGCTGAGGGTTTGCGTGAGGTTGAGGGTTAGGGTTATTCTGAGGGGTAGGGTTATGGTTACGGTGAGGTTTAGTGTTAGGGTTAGGGTTAGAGTTATGGTTTGGGTGAGGGTGAGGTTTAGGGGTAGAGTTAGTTTTGGGGTGAGGGTTAGGGTGAGTGTGAGTGTTATGGTGAGGGTTAGGGTAGGGGTGACGGTAAGGGCAAACTTGAGGGTTATGCTGAGGGTGAGGGTTACGGTAAGGTTGATGGTTAGGGTTAGGGTGAGTGTTAGGGTTAGGGTTAGGGTGAGAGTTAGGGTTTGGGTTAAGTTTAGGGTTAGAGTGAGGGTTAGGGTAAGGGTTAAGGTGAGGGTGAGGTTTAGGGTTAAGTTGAGGGCTAGGTTGAGGGTGAGGGTTAGGTTTAGGGTTAGGGTAAGCGCTAGGGTGAGGGTTAGGGTGAGGGTTAGGGTTAGGGATTGGGTTAGGTTTAGGATTAGGGTTAGTTTGAGGGTGAGTGTGAGGGTTAGGGTTAGGGTTAGGCTTAGAGTTAGGGTGAGTGTTAGGTTTAGGGTTTGGGTTAGGCTGAGGCTGAGGCTGAGGATTATGGTTAGGTTTAGGGTTAGGGTTAGGCTTAGGGTTAGGCTGAGGCTGAGGGTGGGGGTTAGGATTAGATTTAGAGTTAGGTTAGGCTTACGGTTAGGGTACTTTTTAGTGTTATAGTTAGGGTTAAGTTTGCAGTGATAGTGAGGCTGAAGGTGAGGGTTATGTTTAGAGTTAGCATTAGGGTTAGGGTTAGTGTTATTGTTAGGGTTAGGGTTAGAGTTACGGTGAGTTTGAGGGTGAGGGTGAGGTTAGGGTTAGGGTGAGGTTTAGGCTTAGGGTTTTGGTTAGGGTTAGGGTGAGGGTGATATTTAGGGTTAGAGTTAGGGTTAGGGGGAGGGTTAGGGTGAGGTTTAGGGTTAGGGTTAGTGTTAGGGTTAGGGTGAGGTTGAGGGTTAGTTTGAGGTTTAGGGATAGGGTTAGATTTAGGATTATGGTTAGGGTGAGGGGGAGGGGGAGGGTTAGGGGGAGGGTTTGGCTTAGGCTTATGGTTAGGCTGAGGATGAGGTTGGGGGTGAGGATTAGGGTTAGGGTGACTGTTAGGGTTATTGTTAGGGGGAGGGTTCAGGTGAGGGTTAGGGTTAGGTTTAGTGTTAGGGTTAGGGTAAGGATGAGTTTTAGGGTTCGGGTTAGGGTTAGGGTTAGGGTAGGTGTGAGGTTTAGGGTTTAGCTTAGGGTTAGGGTTAGAAATACGGTGAGGTTGAGGGTGCAGATGAGTGTGAGGTTTAGGGTTAGGTTTAGGGTGAGGCTTACGGTTAGGCATAGGGTTAGGCTAAGGGTGAGGTTGAAGTTTAGGGTTAGGGTGACTGTTAGAGTTAGGGTTATGTGGAGGGTTAGGATGAGGGTTAATGTTTGGATTAGGGTTAGGGTGATAGCTAGTTTGACGGTGAGGTTTAGGGTTAGGTTAGGGTGAGGTTTAGGGTTTGGGTTCGGGTTAGGATTAAGGTGAGGTTAAGGTTTAGGGTTAGAGTTAGGGTTAAGGTGAGGCTGAGGGTGAGGGTTAGGGTTAGGGTTAGGATTAGGATTAGGGTAAGGGTTATGGTGAGTGTGAGTGTTAGGGTTAGGCTTAGGCTTTGGCTTAGGTTTACACTGAGGGTGAGGGTGAGGTTTAGGTTTAGGATGAGAGTTAGGGTTCAGGTTAAGTTTAGGGTTAGGTTGAGGGTTAGGGTTAGGTTTACGTTGAGTGTGAGGGTTAGAGTTAGGTTGAGGGTTAGGGTTAGGGTGAGGTTTAGGGTTAGGGTTAGGGTGAGGGTTAGGATGAGGATTAGGCTTAGAGTTAGGGTGGGGGTTAGGATGAGGGTAAGGGTTAAGGTAAAGGTGAGGGTTAGGGTTAGGTTGAAGTTTAGGGTTAGGTTTAGGGTTAGGGTGATGGTTATAGTTAAGGTTAGGGTGAGGGTTAGGATAAGGATTAGGTTTAGGATTAGGGTTAGGGTGGGGGCTAGTGTGAGGGTGAGGGTTAGGGTTAGTGTTAGGGTCAGGTTTAGGGTTAGGGTTAGAAATACGGTGAGGTTGAGGGTGCAGATGAGTGTGAGGTTTAGGGTTAGGTTTAGGGTGAGGCTTACGGTTAGGCATAGGGTTAGGCTAAGGGTGAGGTTGAAGTTTAGGGTTAGGGTGACTGTTAGAGTTAGGGTTATGTGGAGGGTTAGGATGAAGGTTAATGTTTGGATTAGGGTTAGGGTGATAGCTAGTTTGACGGTGAGGTTTAGGGTTAGGTTAGGGTGAGGTTTAGGGTTTGGGTTCGGGTTAGGATTAAGGTGAGGTTAAGGTTTAGGGTTAGAGTTAGGGTTAAGGTGAGGCTGAGGGTGAGGGTTAGGGTTAGGGTTAGGATTAGGATTAGGGTAAGGGTTAGGGTGAGTGTGAGTGTTAGGGTTAGGCTTAGGCTTAGGCTTAGGGTTACACTGAGGGTGAGGGTGAGGTTTAGGTTTAGGATGAGAGTTAGGGTTCAGGTTAAGTTTAGGGTTAGGTTGAGGGTTAGGGTTAGGTTTACGTTGAGTGTGAGGGTTAGAGTTAGGTTGAGGGTTAGGGTTAGGGTGAGGTTTAGGGTTAGGGTTAGGGTGAGGGTTAGGATGAGGATTAGGCTTAGAGTTAGGGTGGGGGTTAGGATGAGGGTAAGGGTTAAGGTAAAGGTGAGGGTTAGGGTTAGGTTGAAGTTTAGGGTTAGGTTTAGGGTTAGGGTGATGGTTATAGTTAAGGTTAGGGTGAGGGTTAGGATAAGGATTAGGTTTAGGATTAGGGTTAGGATGAGGGCTAGTGTGAGGGTGAGGGTTAGGGTTAGTGTTAGGGTCAGGTTTAGGGTTAGGGTTACGTTTAGTTTGAGGGTTAGGATGAGGGTTAGGGTTACGGTAAGGGTGAGGGTTAGGGTTAGGGTGAGGGTGAGGGTTAGGGTTAGGTTTAGGGTTAGGGTGAGGGTGAGGGTTAGGATTCAGTTTAGGGTTAGGGTTATTTTTAGGGTTACATTTAGGTAAGGGTGAGGGTTAGGGTTAGGGTTAAGTTGAGGTTTTTAGTGTTAGGATTAGGGTTAGAGTTAGGGTTAGGGTGAGGGTAGGGTTAGTGTTACTGTGAGGTTTAGTGTTTGGGTTACGCTATGGGTTAAGGTGAGGGCTGTGGTTAGCGTGAGGGTTAGGATTAGGGTTAGTGTTTTTATTTGTGTTAGGTTTTGGGTTAAGGTAACGTTGAGGGTAAGGGTGAGCGTTAGGGTTTAGGGTTAGGTTGAGTTTTAGGTTTTGGGTTAGGGTTAGAGTTAGGGTTAGGGTGAGGTTGAGTTTTAGAGTTAGAGTTAGGGTTAGGGTGAGGGTTAGGTTGAGGGCTTGGGTTAGGGTTAGTGTTAGGGTTAGAGTTAAGGTTAGGGTGAGAGTTAGGTTGAGGGTGAGGTTCAGGGTTAGGGTTATGGGATGGTTTAGGATGAGGGTTAAGGTTAGAATTAGGGTTAGGGTGAGTCCTAGGTTGAGGGTGAGGTTTAGTGTTAGGTTTAGGGTGAGGTTTAGGTTTAGGGTTAGGTTACGGTAAGGGTGAGGTTTAGGTTTAGAGTTAGGTTAAGGGTGAGGCTGAGGTTGAGGGTTAGGGTTAGTGTTAGAGTTAGTTTTAGGGTGAGGGTTAGGATTAGGATGAGGATGAGGGTGAGGATTAGGCTTAGGTTTAGGATTCGGATTAGGGTAAGGGTTAAGGTCAGTGTGATCGTTAGGGTTAGGGTTTGGCTTAGGCTTAGGTTTAGGCTGAGAGTGAGGGTGAGGGTGAGGGTTAGGGTTAGGGTGAAAGTTAGGGTTAGGGTTAGGGTGAGAGTTAGGGTTCGATTATGTTTAGGGGTAGGGTGAGGGTTAGGGTTAGGATTAGGGTTAGAATGAGGGCTAGGGTGAGGGTGAGGGTTAGGGTTAGTGTTAGGATAAGGTTTAGGGTTAGGGTTAGGATTTGGGTTAGGGTTAGGTGAGGGTTAGGGTTACTGTGAGGGTGAGGGTTAGGGTTAGGTTGAGGGTTAGGGTTAAGATTATGGTTAGGGTGAGGGTATGTGTTAGGTTTAGGTTTAGGGTTAGGGTTCGCTTTAGGGTTAGGATTAGTGTTATTGTTAGGGTTAGGGTTAGAGTTATGGTGAGGGTGAGGGTGAGGTTGAGGGTGAGTTTTAGGGTTAGAGTGAGGTTTAGGGTTAGGGTTAGGATTAGGGTTAGGATGAGGGGGCAGTTTAGGGTTAGATTTAGGGTTAGTTTTAGGGTTAGGTCGAGTGTTAATGTTACGGTTAGTGTTAGGATTAAGGTTATGGTGAGGTTTCGGTTGAGGATTAGTGTGAGGGTTAGTGTGAGGTTTAGGGTTTAGGCTGAGGTATAGGGTTAGGGTTAGGTTTAGGATTAAAGTTAGTGTTAGGCTTAAGTTTAGGGTTAGGGTGAGGGTGAGGTTTAGGGTTAGGGTTAGGATTAGGATTAGGTTTAGGGTTAGGGTGAGGGATAGGATGAGGGTTAGGGTTAAGGATAGGGTTAGGCTTAGGTTTAGGCTGAGGGTGAGGGTGAGGGTTAGGGTTAGTGTGACGGTTAGGGTCAGGGTTAGGGTGTGAGTTAGGGTTCGGGTTAAGTTTAGGGTTAGGGTGATGGTTAGGGTAATGGTTACAGTGAGGGTGAGGGTTAGGGTTAGGTTGAGGGTTAGGGTTATGGTTAGTGTGAGGGTGAGGGTGAGAGTTAAGGTTAGGGTTAGTCTGAGGGTTAGGATGAGTATTAGGGTTAGGATTAGGGTTAGGGTGAGGGCTAGGGTGAGGGTGAGGTTTAGGGTTAAGTTTATGGGGAGGGTTAGGATGAGGGTTAGTTTTAGGATTAGGGTTAGTGTAATGGCTAGGGTGTGGGTGAGGTTTAGGGTGAGGTGAGGGTGAGGTTTAGGGTTAGGGTTAGGGTTAGGGTGAGGCTGAGGGTGAGGGTTAGGGTTAGAATTAGCATTAGGGTAAGGGTTAGGCTGAGTGTGAATGTTAGGGTTAGGGTTAGGGTTAGGCTTAGCGTAACACTGAGGGTGAGGGTGAGGGTTAGGGTTATGGTGAGAGTTAGGGTTCAGGTTAAGTTTAGGCTTAAGTTGAGGGTTAGGGTTAGGTTTACGTGAGTGTGAGGGTTAGACTTAGGTTGAGGGTTAGGGTTAGGGTTAGGCTTCGGGTGAGGTTTAGGGTTAGGGTTAGGTTGAGGGTTAGGATGAGGATTAGGTTTATGATTAGGGTTAGGTTGAGGGCTAGGTTGAGGGTGAGGGTTAGGGTTAGTGTTAGGGTGAGGTTTAGGTTTAGGGGTAGAGTTAGAGTTAGGGTTAGGATGAGGGTAAGGGTTACGGTAAGGGTGAGGGTTAGAGTTAGGTTTAAGGTTAGGATGAGGCTGAGTGTTAGGATTAGGGTTAGGGTTAGGGTTATTGATAGGGTTATGGTTATGGTGAGGGTGAGGGTGAGGGTTAGGGTTACGTTGAGGTTTTTAATGTTAGGGTTAGGGTTAGAGTTAGGGTTAGGGTGAGGTTAGGGTTAGGGTTAGTGTGAGTGTTAGTGTTTGGGTTAGGGTATGGGTTACGGTGAGGGTTGTGGTAAGGGTGAGGGTTAGGATTAGGGTTATGGTTATTGTTAGGGTTATGTTTAGGGTTACGGTTACGGTGAGGGTAAGGGTGAGGGTTAGGGTTTAGGGTTAAAGTGAGGTTTAGGGTTTGGGTAAGGTTTAAAGTTAGGGTTAGGGTGAGGGTGAGGTTTAGGGTTAGAGTTAGGCTTAGGGTGATGTTTAGGTTGAGGGTTAGGATTAGGGTTAGTGTTAGGGTGAGGGTTAGGTTGAGGGTGAGTGTTAGGTTTAGGGTTATGGGGAGGGTTAGGGTTAGGATTAGGGTTAGGGTGAGGGCTAGGTTGAGGGTGAGGTTTAGGGTTACGGTTAGGGTGAGGTTTAGGATTAGGGTTAGGGTTAGTCTTAGGGTTAGGGTTAGGGTTAGGTTTATGGTGAGGGTTAGGGTTAGGGTTAGGGTTAGGTTTAGGCTGAGGGTGCATGTGGGATTGAGGATTAGGGTTAGGGTTAGGGTTATTTTTAGTTTTTTGGTTAGGGTAAAGTTTGCAGTGAGGGTGAGGCTCAGGGTGAGGGTTATGTTTAGGGTTAGGGTTAGCGTTAGGGTTAGTTTTATTGTTAGGTTTAGGGTTAGAGTTACGGTGAGGTTGAGGGTGAGGGTTTGGGTTAGGGTTAGGGTGAGGTTTAGAGTAAGGGTTAGGGTTAGGTTTATGGTGAGGTTGAGCTTTAGGTTTAGAGTTAGGATTAGCGGGAGGGTTAGTGTGAGGTTTAGGTTTAGGGTTAGTGTTAGGGTTAGGGTGAGGGTTAGGGTTAGGTTGAGGTTTAGGGATAGGGTTATGTTTAGGATTAGGGTTAGGGTGAGCATGAGTGTGAGGGTTAGGGTAAAGTTTAGGCTTAGGCTTAGCTGAGGGTGAGGGTGGGGTGAGGATTCGGGTTAGGGTGATTGTTAGGGTTAGGTGTAGTGATATTTTTAGGGTTAGGGTTGGAGTTACGGTGAGGGTGAGGGTGCGGTTGAGGTTTAGGGTTAGGGTTAGGGTGGGGTTTAGGGTTAGCGTTAGGGTTAGGATGAGGTTTAGGGTTAGATATAGGGTTAGGGTGACAGTTAGGATGAGGGTTAGGGTTAGGTTTAGTGTTAGGGTTTGGGTGAGGATGAGGGTTAGGGTTAGGGTTAGGTATAGGGTAAGGGTGTGGTTTGGGGTTAGGGTTAGGGTTAGGGTTAGAGTTATGGTGAGGGTGAGGGTGCAGAATGAGTGTGAGGGTTGTGGTTAGGTTTAGGGTTAGACTTAGGGTTAGGCTTAGGTTTGGGCTAAGGGTGAGCTTGAGGTTTAGGGTTATTGTTTGGGTTAGGGTTAGGGTTATGGAGAGGGTTAGGATGAGGGTTATTGTTAGGATTAGGGTTAGGGTAATGGCTAGGGTGAGGGTGATGTTTAGGGTTAAGTTAGGGTGAGGTTTAGGGTTAGGGTTAGGGTTAGGGTGAGGGTGAGGGTAACCGTTAGGGTTCGGATTAAGATTGGGGTAAGGGTTAGGGTGAGTGTGAGGGTTAAGGTTAGGGTTAGCGTTAGGCTTAGGGTTACATTGAGCGTGAGCGTGAGGGTGAGGGTTAGGGTGAGAGTTAGGGTTCAGGTTATGTTTCAAGTTAGGGTGAGGGTTAGGGTTAGGTTTAAGTTGAGTGTGAGGGTTAGGGTTAGGTTGAGGGTTAGGGGTAGGGTTAGGGTTAGGGTGAGGTTTAGGGTTAGGGTTAGGGTAAGTGTTAGAATGTGGGTTAGTGTTACGGTAAGGGTGAAGGTTAGGGTTAGGGTGAGTGTTAGGGTTAGGTTTAGGGTTAGGGTGAGGGTGAAGGTTATGATTAGGGTTAGGGTTACCGTTATGGTGAGGGTGAGGGTGAGGGTTAGGGTTAGGGATAGGTTGAGGTTTTTAGTGTTAGGGTTAGGGTTAGAGTTAGGGATAGGGTGAGGTTAGTGTTAGGTTTACTGTGAGGGTTAGTGTTTGGGTTAGGTTATGGGTTACGGTGAGGGTTTTGGTTAGGGTGAGGGTTAGAATTAGGGTTAGGGTTATTGTTTGTGTTGGGTTTTGGGTTAAGGTAAGGTTGAGAGTAAGGGTGAGCGTTAGGGTTTAGGGTTATGATCAGGTTTAGGTTTTGGGTTAGGGTTAGAGTTAGGGTTAGGGTGAGGGTGAGGTTTAGAGTTAGAGTTAGGGTTAGGGTGAGGGTTATGTTGAGGGTTAGGGTTAGGGTTAGGGTTAGTGTTAGGGTTAGGGTTAAGTTTAGGGTTAGGGTTAGGTTGAGGGTGAAGTTTAGGATTAGGGTTATGGGGAGGGTTAGGATGAGGGTTAGTGTTAGGATTAGGGTTAGGGTGAGTGCTAGGTTGAGGGTGAGGTTTAGTGTTAGGGTTAGGGTCAAGTTTAGGTTTAGGGTTAGGGTTAGAGTTAGGGCAAGGGTGAGGTTTAGGTTTAGAGTTAGGGTAAGGGTGGGGCTGAGTTTGAGGGTTAGGGTTAGGGTTAGTGTTTGAGTTAAGGTTAGGGTGAGGGTTAGGATTAGGTTGATTTTGAGGGTGAGTGTTAGGCTTAGGCTTAGGGTTAGGATTCGGATTAGGGCAAGGGTTAGGGTGAGTGTGATGTTTATGGTTAGGGTTAGGCTTAGGCTTAAGTTTGGGCTGAGAGTGAGGGTGAGGGTGAGGGTTAAGGTTACGGTGAATGTTAGGGTTAGTGTTAGGGTGAGAGTTAAGGTTTTATTATGTTTAGGGTTAGGGTGAGGGTTAGGGTTAGGATTAGGTTTAGAGTGAGGGCTAGGGTGAGGGTGAGGGTTAGGGTTAGTGTTAGGGTAAGGTTTATCGTTAGGGTTAGGGTTTGGGTTAGGGTTAGGATGAGTGTTAGGGTTCCAGTGAGGGTGAGGGTTAGGTTTAGGTTGAGGGTTAGGGTTAAGATTATGGTTAGGATGAGCGTGAGTGTTAGGATTAGGGTTAGGGTAAGGGTTAGGTTTAGGGCTAGGTTTTGTGTTATTGTTAGGGTTAGGGTTAGAGTTATGGTGAGGGTGAGGGTGAGGTTTAGGGTTAGGGTGAGGTTTAGTGTTAAGTTTAGGATTAGGGTTAGGATGAGGGGGAGGTTTAGGGTTATATTTAGGGTTAGTTGTAGGGTTAATGTTAGGGTTAGTGTTAGGGTTAATGTTAGGTTGAGGGTTAGGTTGAGGATTAGTGTGAGGATTAGTGTGCTGTTTAGGGTTCAGGATGAGGTTTAGGATTAAATTTAGGGTTAGGAATAATGTTAGGATTAGGCTTAAGTTGAGGGTTAGGGTGAAGGTGAGGTTTAGGGTTAGCATTAGGATTAGGGTTAGGGTTAGTGTGAGGGATAGGATGAGGGTTAGGGTTAGGGATTGAGTTAGGCTTAGTGTTAGGCTGAGGGTGAGGGTGAGGGTGAGGGTTAGGGTTAGGGTGAGGATTAGGTTCAGGGTCAGGGTGAGAGTTAGGGTTCCGGTAAAGTTTAGGGTTAGTGTTAGTGTTAGGGTAACGGTTATAGTGAGGGTGAGTGTTAGGGTTAATTGAGGTTTAGTGTTAGGGTTAGGGTTAGTGTGAGGGTGAGGGTGAGGGTTAGGGTTAGGGTTAGTGTTAGGGTGATGGTTAGGATAAGGCTTAGGGTTAGGATTAGGGTTAGGGTGAGGGCTAGGGGGAGGATGAGGTTTAGGGTTAGGGTTACGGTGAGGTTGAGGGTTAGGTTTTGGGTTAGGGTAAGGGTTAGGGTGAGGGTTAGATTGAGGATTAGGGTTAGGGTTAGGGTTAGTGTGAGGTATAGGGTGAGGATGAGGGTTAGTGTTAGGGTGAGACTGAGGGTTAGAATTAGCGTTAGGGTGAAGGCTAGGGTCAGGGTGAGGGTTAGAGTTAGGTTTAGCATAAGGGTGCGGTTTAGGATTAGGGTGAGGGTTAGGGTTAGTCGGAGATTTAGTGTTAGGTTTAGGGTTAGTGTTAGGTTGAGGGTAAGTGTTAGGGTGAGGGTTAATGTTAGGGTGAGGGTTATGGTTAGGATTAGGGTTAGTATTAGGGTTAGGGTTACTGTTAGGTTTAGGGTTAGGGTTACCATTACTGTGAGGGTAAGGGTTAGGGTTAGGGTTAGGGTGAGGTTTAGTGTTAAGGTTAGGGTTATAGTTAGGCTTAGGGTGAGGGCGAGGTTTAGGGTTAGAGTTAGGGTAAGGGTGAGGCTGAGGTTGAGGTTTAAGTTTAGGGTTAGTGTTAGAGTTAGGGTTTGGTTCAGGGTTGGCGTGAGGGTGAGAGTGAGGGTGAGGGTTAGGCTTAGGGTTAGGATTAGGATTAGTGTAAGGGTTCAGCTGTGTGAGGGTTAGGGTTAGTGTTAGGCTTAGGCTTAGGTTTAGGCTGAGAGTGAGGGTGAGGGTGAGGGTTTGGGTTAAGGTGAGGGTTAGGGTTAGGGTTAGGGTGAGATTTAGTGTTCGGTTAAGTTTATGGTTAGGGTGAGGGTTAGGGTTAGGATTAGAGTTAGGTTGAGGGCTAAGGTGATGGTGAGGATTAGAGTTAGTGTTAGGGTAAGGTTTAGGGTTAGGGTTAGGGTTTTGGTTAGGGTTAGGTTGAGGGTTAGGGTAACAGTGAGGCTGAGGTTTAGAGTTAGGGTTAGGATTTGGGTTATGGTGAAGGTGAGTTTTAGGGTTAGGTTTAGGGTTAGAGGGAGGTTTAGGTCGAGGGTTAGGGTTAGGTTCAGTCTTAGGGTTAAGGTTAGGGTGAGGCTTAGGTTGAGGTTTAGGGTTAGGGTTAGGTTTAGTGTTAGGGTTAGGGTGAGGGTATCTGAGGGTTTGGGTTAGAGTTAGGCTTAGGCTTAGGGTTAGGCTGAGAGTGAGGTTGGGATTGAGGATTAGGGTTAGGGTTAGGTTGAGGGTGAGGGTCAGGTTTAGGGTTTGGGTTAGGCTGAGCTTTAGGGTGAGGTTTAGGTTTGGGGTTAGGGTGAAGGTGAGGTTTAGGGTTAGAGTTAGGTTTAGGTTGAGGCTGAAGGTGAGGGTTAGGGTTAGGCTTAGTGTTAGAGTTAGGGTTACGGTGAGGGTTAGTGTGAGGGTGAGGGTTAGGCTTAGTGTTAGAATTAGGATTCGGGTAAGGGTTAGGGTGAGTGTGAAGGTTAGTGTTAGGGCTAGGCTTAGGCTTAGGGTTGGGCTGAGCAAGAGGTTGAGGGTGAGGTTTAGGGTTAGGGTGATCGTTAGGATTATGTTTAGGGTGAGGGTTAGGATGAGGTTTAGGGTTAGGTTGAGGGTTAGGGTGAGGATGTTGGTAAGGGTAAAGTTGAGGTTTAGGCTGAGGGTGAGGGTTAAGATAAGGGTGAGGGTTAGGGTTAGGGTTAGGGTGAGAGTGAGGGTTAGATTGAGGATTAGGGTTAGGGTTAGGGTTAGTGTGAGGTTTAGGGTTAGGGTTAGGGTGACGGTGAGGGTTAGTGTTAGGTCAGTGTTATAGTTATGGTTACCATAAGGTTTAGGGTGAGGGTAAGGGTTAGCGTTAGTGTTAGGATTAGGTTTAGGGTAAGGTTTAGGGTGAGTGTGAGGTTAGGTTCAGGTTTAGGCTTAGGATTAGGGTTAGGCTGAGGGTGAGGGTGAGTGTGAGTGTTATTGTTAGGGTGAGAGTTTGGGGTAGGGTTAGGGTGACAGTTAGGGTTCGGGTTAAGTTTAGGGTTACGATGAGGGTTAGGGTTAGGGTTCCGGTGAGCGTGAGGTTAGGGTTAGGTTGAGGGTTAGGGTTAGGCTTAGGATTAGAGTGAGGCTTAGTGTTAGGGTTAGGGTGAGGGTTAGGATTAGGATTAGGGTCAGAATTAGGGTTAGGGTGAGGGCTAGGGTGAGATGAGGGTTAGGGTTACTGTTTGGGTGAGATTTAGGTTTAGGGTTAGGGTTAGGGTTAGGATGAGGGTTAGGTTTAGAGTGAGGGTGAGGGTTAGGGTGAGGGTTAGGGTTAGGATTAGGGATAAGGTGATGGTTAATTTTAGGATTAGATTTAGGGTTAGGGGGAGGGTTAGGTCGAGGGTTAGTGTTAGGATTAGTGTTAGGGTTAAGGTTAGGGTGAGGGTTAGGTTGATGTTTAGGGTTAGGGTTAGGGTTAGGATTAGGATTAGGCTTATGGTGAGGGTATGTGAGGGTTAGGGTTTCGGGTTAGGCTTAGGGTTAGGGTTATGCTGAGGGTGAGGGTGGGGGTGAGTATTAGTGTTAGCTTGATGGTTAGGGTCGGAGTTAGGGTGAGGGTTAGGATGAGGGATCTTGTTAGGATTGGGGTTAGTGTGAGAGCTAGGGTGAGTGTGAGGGTTAGATTTAAGGTTAGGATTAGGGTGAGGTTTAGGATTACGTTGAGGCTTAGGGTTAGTGTGAGATTTAGTGTGAGGGTTAGGGTTAGTGATAGGGTGAGGGTAAGTGTTAGGGTGAGGGTTAATGTTAGGGTGAAGGTTATGGTTAGGGTGAGGGTTAGGGTTAGGGTTACTGTTAGGGTTAGGGTTATGGTTACTGTGAGGGTGAGGGATAGGGTTAGGGTTAGGGTGAGGTTTAGTGTTAGGGTGAGGGTTAGAGTTAGGGTAAGGTTGAGCGTTAGGTTTAGGGTTAATGCTAGAGTTAGGGTTACGGTGAGGGTTAGGGTGAGGGTGAGGTTTAGTCTAAGGGTTAGGATTAGGATTAGTGTAAGGGTTCGGATGAGTGTGAAGGTTAGGGTTAGGGTAAGGCTTAGGCTGAGAGTGAGGATGAGGATGAGAGTTAGGGTTGGGTGACGGTTAGGGTTAGGGTTAGGGTGAGATTTAAGGTTCGGTTAAGTATAGGGTTAGGGTGAGTTTGAGGGTTAGGATTACGGTGAGGGTGAGGGCTAGGGTGAGTGTGAGGTTTAGAGTTAGGGTGAGGGTGAGGTTTAGGGTTAGGGTTAGGGTTAGGTTTAGGTTTAGGATGAGGCTGAGGTTTAGTGTTAGAGTTAGGGTTAGGGTGAGGCTGAAGATGAGGGTTAGGGTTAGGGTTAATCTTGGAGTTAGCATTACGGTGAGGGTTAGGGTGAGTTTGAGGGTAAGGCTTAGTGGTAGGATTAGATATAGGGAAAGGTTTAGGGTGAGTTTGAGGGTTAGGGTTAGGTTTAGGGTTAGGCTTAGGGTTAGGGTTACTGTGAGGCTGAGGGTGATGGTTAGGGTTAGGGTGAGAGTTAGGGGTAGGGTTAGGGTGAGATTTAGGGTTCGGGTTAAGTTTAGGGTTAGGGTGAAGGTTAGGGTTAGGGTTACAGAGAGGGTTAGGGTTAGGGTTAGGTTGAGGGTTAGGGTTAGGCTTAGGAATAGTGTGAGGGTTAGGGTTAGGGTTAGGGTGAGGGTTAGGATGAGAATTAGGGTTAATATTAGGGTTAGGGTGAGGGCTAGGGTGAGGGTGAGAGTTAGGGTTAGGGTTAGGGTGAGGTTTAGGGTTAGGGTTAGGGTGAGGTTTAGGATGAGTGTTAGGGTTACGGTGAGGGTGAGAGTTAGGTTTAGGGTGAGGGTTAGGTTTAGGTTTAGGGTTACAGTGAGGGTGTGTGTTATTGTTAGGGTTAGGGGTAGGGTTATGGTTATGGTGAGGGTGAGGGTTAGGGTTAGGTTTAGGGTGAGGTTTAGTGTTAGGGTTAGGGTTAGCGTTAGGCTTAGGCTGAGGGTGAGGTTTAGGTTTAGAGTTAGGGTAAAGGTGAAGCTGAGGTTGAGGGTTGGGTTTAGGGTTAGTGTTAGAATTAGGGTTAGGGTGAGGGTTAGGGTGAGAGTGAAGGTGAGGGTGAGGGTTAGGCTTAGGGTTAGGATTAGGAATAGTGTAAGTGTTAGGGTGAGTCTTAGGGTTAGGGATAGGGTGACGTTTAATATTAGGGTTATGGTTAGGGTTAGGATTAGGGTGAGGGTGAGGTTTAGGAGTAGGTTTAGGGTCAGTGTGAGAGGTAGGGTTAGGGTGAGTGTTAGGGTAGGGTTGACGGTAAGGGTAAAGGTGAGGGTTAGGCTGAGGGTGATGGTTTTGGTAAGGGTGAGAGTTAGGTTTAGGGTGAGTGTTAGGGTAGGGTTGACGGTAAGGGTAAAGGTGAGGGTTAGGCTGAGGGTGAGGGTTATGGTAAGGGTGAGAGTTAGGTTTAGGGTGAGGGTTAGGGTTAGGGTTAGGGTGAGGTTGAGGATTAGATTGTGGATTAGTGTTAGTGTTAGTGTGAGGTTTAGGGTGAGGATGAGGTTAGGGTTAGGGTGATTGCTAGGGTGGGGTTGAGGATGAGGGTTAGATTGAGGATTAGTGTTAGGGTTAGTGTGAGTTTTAGGGTGAGGATGAGGTTTAGACTTAGGGTTAGGGTTACGATTAATGTTAGGGTTAGGCTTAAGGTGAGGGTTAGGGTGAAGGTGAGGTTTAGGGTTAGGGTTAGCTTTAGGCTTAGGCTTAGGTTTAGTCTGAGAGTGAGGTTGAGGTTGAGGGTTAAGGTTAAGGTGAGGGTTAGGTTTAGGGTTAGGTTGAGAGTTAGGGTTCAGTTAAGTTTAGGGTTAGGGTGAGGGTTATGGTTAGGATTAGGGTTAGGGTGAGGGCTAGAGTGAGGGTGAGGTTTACGGTTAGTGTTAGGGTAAGCTTTAGGGTTAGGGTTAGGATTTGGTTTAGGGTTAGGATGAGGGTTAGGGTTAAGGTTATGGTTAGAGTGAGGGTGAGTGTTAAGATTAGGGTTAGTGTTAGGGTTAGGTTTAGGGTTAGGATTAGTGTTTTGTTAGTGTTAGGTTTAAAGTTATGGTGAGGGTGAGGGGTATGTTTAGGGTTAGGGTGAGGTTTAGGGTTAGGTTTAGGATTAGAGTTAGGGTGAGGGTGAGGTTTAGGTTTAGATTTAGGGTTATTTGGAGGGTTAGGTCGAGCGTTAATATTAGGTTTAGTGTTAGGGTTAAGGTTAAGTTGAGGTTTAGGTTGAGGTTTAGGATTAGGGTTAGGTTAGGGTTAGATTTAGGGTGAGGGTGAGTGTGTGGGTTAGGGTTAGGTTTAGGCTTAGACTTTGGGTTAGGCTGATGGTGATGTTGGGGCTGAGGATTAGGGTTGGGGTGATGGTTAGGGTTAGGGTTAGGGTGAGGGTTAGTATGAGGGTTAGCTTTAGGATTAGGGTTAGGGTGAGGGCTAGGGTGAAGGTGAGATTAAGGGTAAGGTTTAATCTTAGGTTTAGGGTTAGGCTGAGCCTGAGGTTGAGGGTGAGGGTTAGGTTAAGGGGTAGAGTGAGTTTTAGTGTTAGGTTTAGGGTTAGAGTTAGGTTTAGGATGAGGGTGAGGTTTAGGGTTAGGGTTAGGTTCAGGGTGAGAGGTAGGGTTAGGGTGAGGGTTAGGGTGGGGGTGAAGGTAAGGGTAAAGGTGAGGTTTGGGTTGAGGGTGAGTGTTATGGTAAGGGTGAGGGTTAGGTTTTGGGTGTGGGATAGTGTTAGGGTGAGGGTGAGGGTGAGGGTTAGATTGAGGATTAGTGTTAGGGTTAGTTTGAGGTTTAGGGTGAGGATAAGTGTTAGGGTTAGTGTGAGGGCTACGGTGAGATTGAGGGTGAGGGTTAGATTGAGGATTAGTGTTAGGGTTAGTGTGAGGTTTAGGGTGAGGATGAGGTTTAGGGTTAGGTTTGGGGTTAGGATTAATGTTAGGGTTAGGCTTAAGGTGAGGGTTAGGGTGAGGGTGAGGTTTAGGGTTAGTGTTAGGATTAGGATTTGGGTTAGGGTTAGGTTTAAAATGAGAGTGAGGTTTATTTTTAGGGTTAGGGTTAGGGTTATGGTTATGGTGAGGGTGAGGTTTAGGGTTACGGTTAGGGTGAGGTTTAGTGTTAGTGTTAAGGTTAGAGTTAGGGTTAGGGTGAGGGTGAGGTTTAGGTTTAGAGTTAGGGTAAGGGTGAGGCTGAGGTTGAGGGTTGGGTTTAGGGTTAGTGTTAGAGTTAAGGTTAGGGTGAGGGTTAGGATGAATGTGAGGGTGAGGGTGAGTGTTAGGCTTAGGTTTAGGATTAGGATTAGGGTAAGGTTTAGGGTGAGTGTGAGGCTTAGGGTTAGAGTTAGGCTCAGGCTTAGTGTTAGGCTGAAGGTGAGGGTGAGGTTGAGGGTTAGGGTTAGGGTGAGCGTTAGGGTTAGGATTAGGGTAAGTGTTAGGGTGAGTGTGAGGGTTAGGGTTAGGCTTAGGGTGAGAGTTAGGGATAGTGTTAGGGTGAGAGTTAGGGTTCGGGTTAAGTTTAGGGTTAGGGTGAGCGTTAGGGTTAGAGTTACAGTAAGGGTGAAGGTTACGGTTAGGTTGAGAGTTAGGGTTAGGTTTAGGATTAGGGTGAGGGTTAGGGTTAGTGTTAGGGTGAGGGTTAGGATGAGGATTAGGGTTAGGATTAGGGTTTGGGTGCGGGCTAGGGTAAGGGTGAGGGTTAGGGTTAGGGTTAGGGTGAGACTTAGGTTTAGGGTGAGGGTTAGTGTTTGGGTTTGGGTTAGGGTGAGGGTGAGGCTGAAGATGAGGGTAGGGTTAGGGTGAGGGCTAGGGTGAGGGTGAGCGTGATGGTTAGATTGAGGATTAGTGTTAGGTTTAGTGTGAGCTTTAGGGTGAGGATGAGTTTTAGGATTAGGGTTAGGGCTAGGATTAATGTTTGGGTTAGACTTCAGGTGAGGGTTAGGGTGAGGGTGAGGTTTAGGGTTAGGGTTAGGCTTAGTGTTAGGCTGAAGGTGAGGGTGAGGATGAGGTTTAGGGTTAGGGTTAGTGTTTTTGTTAGGGTTAAGGTGAGTGTTAGGGTTCGGGTTAAGTTTAGGGTTAGGGTGAGGGTTAGGGGAAGGGTTACAGTGAGAGTGCGGGTTTTGGTTAGGTTGAGGGTTAGGGTTAGTTTTAGTGTTAGGGTGAGGATTAGGATGAGGGTTATGGTTAGGATTAGTGTTAGGGTGAGGGCTAGAGTGAGGGTGAGGTTTAGGGTTAGGGATAGGGTGAGGTTTAGGGTTAGGTTTAGGGTTAGGGTTAGGGTGAGTGTGAGGTTTAAGGTTAGAGTTAGGGTTAGGGTGAGGCTGAGGGTGAGGGTAACGGTTAGGGTTAGTGTTAGAGTTAGGTTTATGGTGAGGGTTGGGGTGAGGGTGAGGGGAAGGCTTAGTGTTAGGATTAGGATTAGGGTAAGTGTTAGGGTGAGTGTGAGGGTTAGGGTTAGTGTTTAGGTTTAGTCTTAGGGTTAGGCTTAGTGTGAAAGTGAGGGTGAGGGTTAGGGTTAGGGTGAGAGTTAGGGGTAGGTTTAGAGTGAGAGTTAGGGTTCGGGTTAAATTTAGGGTTAGGGTGAGGGTTAGGATTAGGTTTACAGTGAGGGTGGGTTTTAGGGTTAGGTTGAGGGTTACGGTTAGGCTTAGGATTAGGGTGAGTGTTAGGGTTAGTGTTAGGGTGAGGGTTAGGATGAGGATTAGGGTTAGGATTAGGGTTCGGGTGAGGGCTGGGGTGAGGGTGAGAGTTAGGATTAGGGTTAGGGTGAAGGTTAGGATTAGGGTTAGGGTGAGGGTTAGTATGAGGGATAGGGTAGAATTATTGTTACGGTGATGGCTAGGGTGAGGGTGAGGGTTAGCGTAAGGATTAGGCTTAGGCTTAGGTTTAAGCTGAGCATGAGGTTGAGGGTGAGGGTTAGGATTATGGTGATGGTTAGGTTTATGGTTAGGGTGAGGATTATGATGAGGTTTAGGGTTAGGGTGAGGATTATGGTAAGGGTGAAGTTGAGGTTTAGGCTGAGGTTGAGGATTAAGATAAGGGTGAGGGTTAGGATTAGGTTTAGGTTTAGGTTTACGGTTAGTGTTAGTGTGAGGGTTTGATTGAGCATTATGGTTAGGGTTAGGGTTAGTGTGAGGTTTATGGTGAGGTTGAGGGTTAGGGTTAGGTTGAAGGTGAGGGTTAGAATTAGGGTTAGTGTGAGGGCTAGGGTGAGGGTGAGGGTTAGAGTTAGGGTTAGGTTTAGGGTGAGGTTTAGGATTAGGGTGAGGGTTAGGGTTAGTGTGAAGGTGAGGGTTAGGGTTAGGTTTAGTGTGAGGGTGAGGGTAAGTGTTACGGTGAGGTTTAATGTTAGGGTGAGGGTTATGGTTAGGGTGAGTTTTAGGGTTAGGTTTGCATTATTGTTAGTGTTAGGGTTAGTGTTACATTTACGGTTAGGGTGAGGGTTAGGTTTGGGGTGAGGTTTAGTGTTATGGTTAGGGTGAGGGTTAAGGTGAGGGTGAGGTTTAGGGGTAGAGTTAGGCTTAGGGTGACGTTTAGGGTTAGGGTGAGGGTTAGGGTGGGGGTGACGGTAAATGTAAAGGTGAGGGTTAGGCTGAGGATGAGGGTTACAGTAAGGGTGAGGTTTAGGGTTAGGTTGAGGATTAGGTTTAGGTTTAGGGTGAGAGTGAAGGTTAGATTGAGGATTAGTGTTAGGGATAGTGTGAGGTTTAGGGTGAGGATGAGGATTAGGGTTAGGGTGAGGGCTAGGGTCAGGTTGAGGGTCAGGGTTAGTGTTAGGGTGAGGTTTAGGTTTAGGGTGATGGTTAGTGTTAGTGTGTGCATTAGTGTTAGCGTTAGGGTTAGTGTTAGGGTGAGGGTAAATATTAGGGTGAGGGTGAGGGTTAGGGTGAGGGTTATGGTTAGGGTGAGGTTTAGGGTTAAGGTTAGGTTTATTGTTAGTGTTAGGGTTAATGTTACACTGAGGGTGAGGGTTAGGGTTAGGGTTAGGGTTAGGATGAGATTTAGGTTTAGGGTTAGGGTCAGAGTTAGGGTTAGGTTGAGGATGAGGTTTAGGGTTAGAGTTAGGGATAGTGTTAGGGTTAGGCTTAGGCTTAGGCTTAGGTTTAGGCTGAGGCGGAGCATGAGGTTGAGGGTTAGGGTTAGGGTGAGGGTTAGGGTTAGGGTTAGTGTGAGATTTAGAATGAGGTTTAGGGTTAGGATTAGGTTTAGGGTGAGGACTAGGGTGAGGTTTAGAGTGAAGTTTAGGCATTGGTATAGGTTTAGGATTTGGTTTTCGGTGAGGGTGAGTGTGAGGTTTAGGGTTAGCTTAGGGTTACCTTGAGGGTTAGGGTTAGGGTTAGGGTTAGGGTTAGGCTGAAGGTGAGGGTGGGTGTGAGGATTAGTTTTAGGTTTAGGGTTAGGGTTATTTTTAGTGTTATGATTAGGGTTAAGTTTGCAGTGAGGGTGAGGCTCAGGGTGAGGGTTATGTTTAGGGTTAGGATTAGGGTTAGGGTTAGTGTTATTGTTAGGGTTAGGTTTAGAGTTACAGTGAGGTTGAGGTTGAGGGTGAGGGTTAGGTTCAGGGTGAGGTTTAGGGTTAGGGTTAGGATTCGGGTTAGGGTTCGGGTGAGGTTTATGGTTAGAGTTAGGGGGAGGGTTAGGGTGAGGTTTACGGTAAGGGTTAGTGTTAGGGTTAGGGTGAGGGTGAGGGTTAGGCTGAGGTTTAGGGATAGGGTTAGGTTTAGGATTAGGGTTAGGGTGAGCATAAGTATGATTGTAAGGGTGAGGCTTAGGCTTAGGCTTATGGTTAGTCTGAGCGTGAGGGTGGGGGTGAGCATTAGGGTTAGGGTGATGGTTAAGGTTAGATTTAGTGGTATTGTTAGGGTTAGGGTTCGAGTTACAGTGAAGGTGAGGGTGCGGGTGAGGGTTAGGGTTAGGGTTAGGGTTAGGGTCAGTGTGAGGTTTAGGGTTAGATATAGGGTTAGGGGTAGGGTTACGGTTAGGTTTAGAGTTAGGGTCACGGTGAGGGTGAGGTTTAGGTTCAGATATAGGATTTGGGGGAGAGTTAGGGTTAGCTTAGGGTTAGGTTTATAGTTAGGGTGAGGTTTACAGTTAGGGTTAGGGTTAGGGTTAGAGTTACTGTGAGGGTGAGGCTTAGGGTTATGGTTAAGGTTAGGGTGAGGTTTAGGGTTAGGGTGAGGGTTAGAGTTAGAATTACGGTGAGGGTGATGGTGCGGGTGAGTGTGAGGTTTAGGGCTAGAGTTAGGGTTAGGGTGAGGATGAGGGGGGTTCGGGTTAGTGTTAGATTTAGGGTTATGGTGAGGGTTAGGGTGAGGGTGAGGGTAAGGCTTAGTGTTAGAATTAGGATTAGGGTAAGGGTTAGGTTGAGTGTGAGGGTTAGGTTTAGGGTTAGGCTTAGGGTTAGGCTGAGTATGAAGTTGAGGGTGAGGGTTAGGGTTAGGGTTAGAGTTGGGGTTTGGTTGAGGGTGAGGTTTAGGGGTAGGGTTAGGGTCAGGGTGAGGGGTAGGGTAAGGTTGAGGGTTAGGGTGGGGGTGACGGCAAGGGTAAAGGTGAGGGTTAGGCTGAGTGTGAGGGTTATGGTAAGGGTGAGGGTTAGGTTTAGGGTTAGGGTTAGTATGAGGTTTAGGATGAGCATGAGTGTTAGGGTTAGGGTGAGGGCTAGGTTGAGATTGAGGGTGAGGGTTAGATGGAGGATTAGTGTTAGGGTTAGTGTGAGGTTTAGGGTGAGGTTAAGATTTAGGTTTAGGTTTAGGGTTAGGTTTAATGTTAGGGTTAGGCTTAAGGTGAGGGTTAGGGTGAGGGTGAGGGTGAGGTTTAGGGTTAGTGTTAGGACTAGCATTAGAGTTAGGGTTAGGGTGAGTGTGAGGGTTAGGGTTAAGATTAGGCTTAGTGTTAGGCTGAAGGTGAGGGTGAGGTTGAGGTTTATGGTTTGGGTGAGTGTTAGGGTTAGGGTTAGGGTGATAGTTACGGTTCAGGTTAAGTTTAGGGTTAGGGTGATGGTTAGGGTAAGGGTTACAGTGAGGGTGAGGGTTAGGGTTAGTTTGAGGGTTAGGGTTAGCGTTAGTGTTAGTCTTAAGGTGAGGGTGAGGGTGATGGTTAGTGTTAGTGTTAGGGTGAGGGTTAGGATGAGGTTTAGGGTTAGGATTAGGGTTAGGGTGAGGGCTAGGTTGAGGGTGAGGTTTAGGGTTAGGGTTAGGGTGAGGTTTTTGGTTAGGTTTATGGTTAGGGTTAGGGTGAGGTTGAGGTTTAGGGTTAGAGTTAGGGTTAGCGTGAGGCTGAGGGTTAGGGTGATGGTTAGGGTTAGTGTTAGAGAGGGTTACAGTGAGGATTAGTGTGAGGGTGAGGGGAAGGTTTTGTGTTAGGATTAGGTTTAGGGTAAGTGTTGGGGTGAGTGTGAGGTTTAGGGTTAGGATTAGGTTTAGGCTTAGGTTTACGCTTAGGGTGAGGGTGAGGGTGAGGGTTAGGGTTAGGATGAGAGTTAGGAGTAGGTTTAGGGTGAGAGTTTGGGTTCAGGTTAAATTTAGGGTTAGGGTGAAGGTTAGGTTTAGGGTTACAGTGAGGGTTAGGGTTAGGCTTAGGATTAGGATGAGGGTTAGGGTTAGTGTTAGGGTCAGGGTTAGGGTTAGGATTAGGGTTCGGGTGAGGGCTAGGTTGAGGGTGAGGGTTGGGATTAGTGTTTTGGTGAGGTTTAGGGTTAGGGTTAGGGTGAGGGTTAGGACATGGGTTAGGGTTACAGTGAGCATGAGTGTTAGGTTTAGGGTGAGATTTAGGGTTAGTATTTGGGTTAGGGTGAGGGTGAGTTTTAGGATTATATTTAGGGTTAGGGGGAGGATAAGGTCAAGTGTTAGGGTTAGGGTTAGTATTAGGGTTAAGGTTAGGGTGAGGGTTAGGTTGAGGTTTAGGGTTAGGGTTAGGGTTAGGATTAGTATAAGCGATAGGGTATGTGAGGGTTAGGGTTAGGCTTAGGCTTAGGGTTAGGGTTATTCTGAGGGTGAGGGTGGGTGTGAGTGTTAGGGTTAGCGTGATGGTTAGCTTTAGCGTTAGGGTGAGTTTTATAATGAGGGATAGGGTTAGGATTATTTTTAGGCGGAGGGCTAAGATGAGGGTGAGGGTAAGGATAAGGGTTAGGCTTAGGCTTAGGTTTTGGCTGAGCATGAGGTTGAGGGTGAGGGTTAGGGTTAGGGTGATGGTTAGGTTTACGATTAGGGTGAGGGTTAGGATGAGGTTAAGGGTTAGGGTGAGGATGATGGTAAGGGTAAAGCTGAGGTTTAGGCTGAGGGTGAGGATTAAGATAAAGGTGAGGGTTAGCATTAGATTTAGGATTTGGGTTAGGGTTAGGGTGAGGTTTTGATTGAACATTAGGGTTAGGTTTAGGGTTAGTGTGAGGTATAGGGTCAGGATGAGGGTGAGGGTTAGAATTAGGGGTAGGGTGAGGGCTAGGGTGAGGGTTAGGGTTAGAGATAGGGTTAGGGTTAGGATGAGGTTTAGGATTAGGGTGAGGGTTAGGGTTAGTGTGAGGGTTAGGGTTGGGTTAGGGTTAGTGTTAGGTGAGGGTAAGTGTTAGGGTGAGGGTTAATGTTAGAGTGAGGGTTATGGTTAGGGTGAGGTTTAGAGTTAGGTTTAGGTTTATTGTTAGGGTTAGTGTTAGGGTTACGTTTGCGGTGAGGGTGATTGTTAGGGTTACGCTTAGTGTTAAGGTGAGGTTTAGTGTTTGGTTTAAGGTTAGAGTTAGGATTAGGGTGAGGGTGAGGTTTAGGGGTAGAGTTAGGGCTAGGGTGAATGTTAGGGCTAGGGTGAGTTTTAGCGTGGGGGTGATGGTAAGGGTAAAGTTGAAGGTTAGGCTGAGGGTGAGGGTTACGTTAAGAGTGAGGGTTAGGGTTAGGGTGAGGGTTAGGTTTAGGGTCAGGTTGAGGGTGAGGGTTAGATTGAGGATTAGTGTTAGGGTTAGTGTGAGGTTTAGGGTGAGGATGAGGATTAGGTTTAGGGTGAGGGCTAGGGTGAGGGTGAGGGATAGGGTTAGTGTTAGTGTAAGGTTTAGGGTTAGGGTGATGGTTAGGGTTAGTGTGAGCATTAGTGTTACGTTAGGGTTAGTGTTAGGGTGAGGGTAAATGTTAGGGTGAGGGTGAGAGTTAGGGTGAGGGTAATGGTTGAGGTGAGGTTTAGGGTTAGGGTTATTGTTAGGGTAAGGGTTAGGGTTACTGTTATAGTGAGGGTTAGGGTTAGGTTTAGGATGAGGTTTAGGTTTAGGGTTAGGGTTAGAGTTAGGGTTAGGGTGAGGGTGAGGTTTAGGGTTAGAGTTAGGGATAGTGTTAGGGTTAGGAATAGGATGAGGGTTAGGGTTAGGCTTAGGCTTAGGCTTAGGCTGAGGCCGAGCATGAGGGTGAGGGTTAGGGTTAGGTTTAGGGTGAGGGTTAGGGTTAGGGTTAGGGTGAGGTTTAGGATGAGGTTTAGGGTTAGGATTAGGTTTAGGGTGAGGACTAGGGTGATGGTTAGGGTGAGGTTTAGGGATTGGTTTAGGTTTAGGATTTGGGTTAGGGTGAGGGTGAGTGTGAGTGTTAGGGTTAGGTTTAGGGTGAGGCTTAGGGTTAGGGTGAGGGTTATTGTTAGGGTTTGGATTAGGGTTAGGGTGAGGCTGAGGATTAGGGTTAGGTTTAGGTTTAGGTTTAGTGTTTAAATTATGTTTAGGATTAGTGTTAGTGTTAATGGTTTGGTTAGGGTTACCTTGAGGGTTAGGTTTAGGGTTAGTGTTAGGGTTACGCTAAGGATGAGGTGGGAGTGAGGATTAGGGTTAAGGTTATTGTTAGTGTTATGGTTAGTGTTAAGTTTGGGGTGAGGGTGAGGCTGAGGGTGAGGGTTATGGTTAGGTTTAGGATTAGGGTTAGGGTTAGTGTTATTGTTAGTGTTAGGGTTAGAGTTACAGTGAGGTTGAGGTTGAGGGTCAGGGTTAGGTTTAGGGTGAAGTTTAGGATTATAGTTAGGGTTAGGGTTAGGGTGAGGGTGAGGGTGTGGTTTAGGGTTAGAGTTAGTTTAGGGGGAGGGTTAGGGTGACGTTTAGGGTTAGGGTTAGTGTTAGGGTTAGGGTGAGGGTGAGGGTTAGGTTGAGGTTTAGGGATAGGTTTAGGGTTAGGATTAGAGTTAGGGTGAGCATGACTATGAGGGTTAGGGTGAGGCTTAGGCTTAGGATTAGGCTGAGGGTGAGTGTGGGAGTGAGGATTATGGTGAGGGTGATGGTTAGAGTTAGGGTTAGTGTTATTGTTAGGGTTAGGGTTCGAGTTTCAGTGAAGGTGTGAGTGCTGGTGTGGGTTAGTTTTAGGGTTAGTGTTAGGCTTAGTGTTAAGCTGAGCATAAGTTGAGTGTGAGGATCATTGTTAGGGATAGTGTGAGGTTTAGTGTTATGGTTAGGGTTAGAGTTAGGGTTAGGTTGACGGTGAGGTTTAAGGGTAGGCTTAGGTTCAGGGTGAGGGTTAGGGTTAGGGTTAGGGTGAGGGTTAGATTGAGGATTAGTGTTAGGGTTAGTGTGAGGTTTAGGGTGAGGATGAGGTTTAGGGTTAGGGTTAGGTTTAGGATTAATGTTAGGGTTAGGTTTAAGGTGAGGGTTAGGGTGAGGGGAAGGTTTAGGGTTAGAGTTATGGTTAGGATTAGGGTTAGGGTTAGTGTGAGTGTGAGGGTTAGATTTAGGGTTAGGGTGAGGGTTAGTGTTATTCTGAAGGTGAGGGTGAGGGTTAGGGTAAGGGTGAGTGTTAGGGTTAGGTTTAGGGTGAGGGTTAGTGTTCGGGTTAAGTTCAGTGTGAGGATGAGGGTTAGGGTTAGGTTGAGGGTTAGGGTGAGGTTTAGGGTTAGGATTAGGGTGAGGTTTAGTGTTAGGTTTAGGGTTAGGGTTAGCGTTAAGGTGAGGGTTCGATTGAGGTTTAGGTTTCTGGTTAGGGTTTGTGTTATGTTTAGTGTGAAGATGAAGGTTAGGGTTAGGGTGAGGATGAGGGTTAGAATTAGGGTTAGGGTGAGGGCTAGGGTGAGGTTTAGGATTAGGGTGAGGCTGGGGGTGAGGATTAGGGTTAGGGTTAGGGTTATTGTTAGGGTGAGGGTGAGTTTTAGGGTTAGAGTTAGGTTTTGGGGGAGGGTTAGGGTGAGGTTTAAGTTTATGGTTAGTGTCAGTGTTAGGGTCAGGGTGAGGGTTAGTTTGACGTTTAGGGATAGGTTTAGGGTTAGGATTAGAGTTAGGGTGAGCATGAGTATGAGGGTTAGGGTGTGACTTAGGCTTAGAGTTAGGCTGAGGGTGATGGTGGTTGTGAGGATTAGGGTTAAGGTGATGGTTAGGTTTAGGGTTAGTGTTATTGTTAGGGTTAGGGTGTGAGTTTCGGTGAGGGTGAGGGTTCGGGTGAGAGTTAGTTTTAGGGTTAGGGTGGGGTTTAGGGTTAGGGTTAGGTTTAGGGTGAGGGTGACGTTTAGTGTTAGATATAGGGTTAGGGGTAGGGTTAGGGTGAGGGTAAGGGTTAGGGTTAGTGTTAGGGTGAGGGTGAGGTTTAGGGTTAGACTTAGGGTTAAGGTGAGGCTTAGGGTGAGGTTTAGGATTAGGGTTAGGATTAGGATTACGGTAAGGATTAGGTTGAGTGTGAGTGTTAGGGTTTTGGTTAGGGTTAGGCTTAGGGATACACTGAGAGTGAGGGTGAGTGTTAGGGTTAGAGTGAGGGTTAGGTTTAGGGTTAGGGTGAGAGTTAGGGTTCAGGTTAAGTTTTGGGTTAGGGTTACATTGAGGGTGAGGTTTAGGGTTAGGTTGTTGGTTAGGGTTAGGGTTAGGATGAGGTTTAGGTTTAGGGTTAGTGTGAGGCTTAGGATGAGTATTAGGGTTAGGATTAGGGTTAGGGTGAGGGCTAGGCTGAGTGTTAGGGTTACATTAAGGGTGAGAGTTAGGGTTAGGGTGAGGGTTAGTGTTAGGATTAGGGTTAGGGTGAGGGTGAGGTTTCGGATTAGGGTTAGGGTTAAGGTTATTGTTAGAGTTAGGGTTAGGGTTACAGTGAGGGTGAAGGTGAGGGTTAGGGTTACGGTTATGTTGAGGTTTAGGGTTAGAGTTAGTGTTAGGGTGAGGATGAGGTTTAGGGTTAGAGCTAGGTTTAGGGTGAGGGTTAGGTTTAGGTTTAGTGTTAGGGTTAGTGTTAGGGTTAGGTTTAGAGTGAGTGTTAGGGGAAGGGTATGGGTTAGTGTTAGGGTTACGGATAGGATTATTGTTAGGGTGAGGGTGAGTGTGTGTTTTAGGGTTTGGTTTAGGGTTAGGCTTAGGGTGAGGCTGAGGGTGAGGTTGAGGGTGAGGGTTAGGGTTAGGGTGAGGGTTAGGGTTAGGTTTAGTTGCAGGGCTAGGATGAGTGTCAGGTTTAGGATTAGGGTTAAGGTAAGGGCTAGGGTGAGGATGAGGTTTAGGGTTAGGTTTAGGCTTTGGTTTAGCTTTAGGGTTAGGGTGAGGGATAGGTTGAGGTTGAGGTTTAGGGTTAGAGTTAGGGTTAGGGTGAGGCTGAGGGTGAGGGTTAGGTTTAGGGTTTGAGTTAGGGTTAGAGTCAGGGTTAGGGTGAGGGTTAGGGTCAGGGTTAGGGTGAGGGTGAGGGTTAGGGTTATGGTTAGGATTACGTTTAGTGTTAGGGTGAGTGTGAGGGTTAGGTTTAAGTTTAGGTTTAGGCTTAAGGTTAGGCTGAGGGTGAGGGTGTGGTTTAGGGTTAGGGTGAGGGTTAGGGTTAGGGTTATGGGGATGTTTAGGATGAGGTTTAGGGTTAGGATTAGGGTTAGGGTGAGGGTGAGGTTTAGGGTTAGATTTATGGTAAGGTTGAGGCTGAAGTTCAGGGTTAGTGTTAGGGTTAGTGTTACAGTTAGAATTAGGGTGAGGGTTAGGGTGAGGGTGAGGGTTAGGCCTAGAGTTCGGATTAGGATTAGGGTAAGGTAAGGGTGAGTGGAAATGTTAGGTTTAGGGTTAGGCTTAGGCTTAGGGTTAGGCTGAGAGTGAGGGTCAGGGTGAGGGTTAGGGTTAGGGTTAGGGTTAGGTTTAGGTTTAGGGTGAGAGTTAAGGATCGGTTAAATTTAGGGTTAGGGTGAGGATTAGCATTAGGGTGAGGGCTAGGGTGTGGGTGAGGGTTACGTTTAGTGTTACGGTAAGGTTTAGGGTTAGTATTAGGGTTAGTGTGAGGGTTGGGATGGGGGTTAGTGTTACGGTGAGGGTGAGGGTTAGGGCTAGGGTGACGGTTAGGGTTAGAATTAGGGTTATGGTGAGGGTGAGGATTATTGTTAGGGTTAGGGTTAGGGTTGGGGTTACGGTGAGATTGAGGTTTAGAGTTAGGGTAAGGGTGAGGTTTAGTGTTAGGGTTAGGGTTAGAGTTAGGTTTAGGGTGAGGGTGAGGTTTAGGGTTAGAGTTAGAGTAAGGGTGAGGCTGAGGTTGAGGGTTAGAGTTAGGGTAAGGGTGAGGCTGAGGTTGAGGGTTAGGTTTAGGCTTAGGGATAGGTTTAGGATTAGGGTAAGGGTTAGGGTGAGTGTGAGGTTTAGGTTTAGGTTTAGGGTTAGGCTTAGGCTTAGGGTTAGGCTGAGAGTCAGGGTGAGGGTGAAGGTTAGGGCTAGGTTGAGGGTTAATGTTAGGGTTAGGGTGAGAGTGAGGGTTCTGTTAAAGTTAGGGTTAGGGTGAGGGATAAGGTAAGGATTATTGTTAGGGTGAGGGCTAGGGTGGGGGTGAGGATTAGGGTTAGTGTTAGGGTAATGTTTAGGGTTAGGGGTAGGTTTTGCATTAGGGTTAGGATGAGGGTTAGGGTTAAGATTATGGTTAGGGTGAAGGTGATTGTTCGGATTAGGGTTAGGGTTAGGGTTAGGTTTAGGGTTAGGATTCGTGTTATTGTTAGAGTTAGGGTTAGAGTAATGGTGAGTGTGAGGTTGAGGGTGAGGGTGAGATTTAGGGTTAGGTTTAGGGTTAGTTTTAGGTTTAGCGTTAGGGTGAGGTGAGGTTTAGGGTTAGATTTAGGGTTAGTTGGAGCATTAGGTCGAGCGTTAATGTTAGGGTTAGTGTTAGGGTTAAGGTTATGGTGAGGGTTGGGTTGAGGTTTAGGGATAGGGTTAGGGTTAGGGTTAGGATTAGGGTTAGGCTGAGGGTCAGTGTGAGGTTTAGGGTTAGGGTTAGGCTTAGGCATTGTGTTAGGCTGAGGGTGAGGGTGGGCGTGAGTATTAGGGTTAGGGTGATGGTTAGGGTTAGGGTTAGGGTGAGTGTTAGGATGAGGGTTTGGGTTAGCATTAGGGTTAGGTTGAGGGCTAGGTTGAGGGTGAGGGTTAGGTTAATGGTTAGGTTTAGGCTTAGGGTTAGGGTGAGCATGAGGTTGAGGGTGAGGGTTAGGTTTAGGGATAGCATGAGGTTTAGTGTTAGGGTTAGGGTTAGAGTTAGGGTTAGTGTGAGGTTGAGGTTTAGGTGTAGGGTTAGGGTCAGGTGAGGGGTAGGGTTAGGGTGAGGGTTTGGGTGGGGGTGACAGTAAGTGTAAAGGTGAGGGTTAGGCTGAGGATGAGGGTTATGGTAAGGGTGAGGGTTAAGTTTAGGGTGATGGTTAGGGTTAGGGTGAGGGTGAGGGTGAGGGTTAGATTGAGGATTAGTGTTAGGTTTAGTGTGAGGTTTAGGGTGAGGATGAGTGTTAGGGTTAGGTTGAGGGCTAGGTTGAAGGTGAGGGTGAGGGTTAGATTGAGGATTAGTGTGAGGGTTAGTGTGAGGTTTTGGGTGAGGATGAGGTTTAGGGTTAGGGTTAGGTTTAGGATTAATGTTAGGGTTAGGCTTAAGGTGAGGGTTAAGATGAGGGTGAGGTTTAGGGTTAGTGTTAGGATTAGGATTAGCATTAGGGTTAGGGTGAGTGTGAGGGTTAGGCATAGGGTTAGGTTTAGGCTTAGTGTTAGTCTGAAGGTGAGGGTAAGTTTGAAGGTTAGGGTTAGTGGGAGGGTTAGGTTTAGGATTAGGGTGAGAGTTTGGTTTCGGTTTAATTTTAGGGTTAGGGTGAGGGTGAGGGTAAGGGTTAAATTGAGGGTGAGGGTTAGGGTTAGGTTGAGGGTTAGGGTTAGGGTTAGGGTTAGGTTGAGGGTTAGGTTTAGGGTTATGGTTAGGGTGAGGTTGAGGGTGTGGGTCAGGGTTAGTGTTAGGGTGAGGGTTAGGATGAGGGTTAGGGTTAGGATTAGGTTTAGGGTGAGGGTTAGGGTGAGGATGAGGTTTAGGTTTAGGGTTAGGGTGAGGTTTTGGGTTAGGTTTAGGTTTAGGGTTAGGGTGAGGGTGAGGTTTAGGCTTAGACTTAGGGTTAAGGTGAGGCTGAGGGTGAAGTTTAGGATTAGGGTTAGGATTCGGGTTTGGGTAAGAATTAGGGTGCGTGTGAGGGTTAAGGATAGGGTTAGGATTAGGCTAAGCATTACACTGAGGGTGAGGGAGAGGGTTCGCTTTAGGGTTAGGCTGAGGGTTAGGGCCAGCTTTAGGGTTAGAGTTAGGGTTCAGTTTAAGTTTAGCGTTAGTGTGAGGGTTAGGGTGAGGGTTAGGATGAGGATTAGAGTTAAGATTAGGGTTAGGTTGAGGGCTAGGGTGAGGGTGAGGTTTAGGGTTAGTGTTAGGGTGAGGTTTAGGTTTAGGTTTAGGGTTAGAGTGATGGTTAGGGTGAGGGTTAGGGTTACAGTAAGGGTGAGGTTTAGGGTGAGGGTGAGGGTTAGGATTAGGGGTAGGGTTAGGGTTATTGTTAGGGTTAGGGTTAGGGTTACCGTGAGTGCTAGGGTTAACGTTAGGGTTAGGGTTAGGCTTAGGCTGATGGTGAGGTTGGGAGTGGGGGTGAGGATTAGGATTTGGGTTAGGGTTAGGGTTATTGTGAGTGTTATGGTTAGGGATAAGTTTGCAGTGAGGGTGAGGCTGAAGGTGAGGGTTATGGTTATGGTTAGTGTTAGGGTTAGTGTTATTGTTAGGGTTAGGGTTATAGTTACGGTGATATTGAGGGTGAAGGTTTAGGTTTAGGGTGAGGTTTAGGGTTTGGGTTAGGGTTAGATTTAGTGTTAGTGTGAGGGTGAAGTTTAGGGTTAGAATTAAGCTTAGGGTGAGGGTTAGGGTTAGTGTTAGGGTTAGCTTTAGAGTGAGAGTTAGGGGGAGGGTTTGGGTTAGGTTTAGGGTTAGGGATAAGATTAGGGATAGGTCGAGGGTGAGTGTGTGTGTTAGGGTTAGCTTTATGTTTAGGTTTAAGGATATGCTGAGGTTGATGTTGAGGGTGAGGGTTAGGGTTAAGTTGAGTGTTAGGGTTAGGGTTATGGGGAGGGTTAGGATGAGGGTTAGGGTTAGGATTAGGGTTAAGGTAAGGGCTAGGGTGAGGGTGAGGTTTAGGGTTAGGTTTCGGTTGAGGTTTAGGGTTAGGGTTAAAGTTAGAGTTAGGGTGAGGCTGAGGGTGAGGGTTAGGTTTAGGGTTAGTGTTAGGGTTAGGGTTAGGGTTAGTTGAGGGTTAGAGTGAGGGTGAGCATTAGGGTTGGGGTTAGGATTAAGATTAGGTTTAGGGTTAGGGTGAGTCTGAGGGTTAGGGTTAGGTTTAGGGTTAGGATTAAGTTTAGGCTGAGAGTGAGGGTTAGGTTGAGGGTTAGGGTTAGGGTGAGAGTTAGGTTTAGGGTTATGGGGAGGTTTAGGATGAATGTTAGGGTTAAGATTAGTGTTAGGGTGAGGGCTAGGGTGGGGGTGAGGTTTAGTGTTAGGGATACGGTGAGGTTGAAGGTTAGGGTTAGGGTTAGGTTTAGGGTGCGGATGAGATTTAGGGTTAGAGTTAGGGTAAGGTTGAGGCTGAGGGTGAGGGTTAGATTTAGGGTTAGTGTTAGAGTTAGGGTTAAGGTGAGGGTTAGGATGAGGGTGAGGGTTAGGCTTAGGGTTAGGATTAAGATTAGGGTAAGTGTTAGGGTGAGTGTGAGGGTTAGAGTTAGGGTTAGGCTTAGGCTTAGGGTTAGGCTGAGAGTGAGGGTGAGTGTGAGAGTAAGGGTTAGGGTGAGGTTTAGGGTTAGGTTTAGTGTGAGAGTTAGGGTTCGATTAATTTTAGGGTTAGGTTGAGGGTTAGGGTTAGGATTAGTATTAGGGTGAGTGCTAGGGTGAGGGTGAGGGTTAGGGTTAGGGTTAGGGTGAGGTTTAGAGTTAGGATTAGGATTAGGGTTATGGTGAGGGTTAGTGTGAGGTTTAGGGTTAGGGTTAGGGTTAGGCCTAATTTTAGGCTGAAAGTGAGAGTGAGGAAGGAGGGTTAGGGTTTGGGTGAGGGTTAGGGTTAGAGTTAGGGTGAGAGTTAAGGTTCGGGTTAAGTTTAGGGTTAGGGTGAGGGTTAGAGTAAGGCTTACAGTGAGGGTGAGGGTTAGGGTTAGCTTGAGGATTAGGATTAGGGTTAGAGTGAGGGCTGTGGTGAGGGTGAGGTTTACGGTTAGGGTTAAATTGAGGTTTAAGTTTAGGTTTAAGGGTAAGGTTAGGGTAAGGGTGAGGGTGATATTTAGGGATAGAGTTAGGGTTAGGGTGAGGTTTAGGTTGAGGGTTAGGTTTAGGGTTAGTGTTAGATTAAGGTTTAGGTTTAGGGTTATGGTTAGGGTGAGGGTTAGCTTGAGGGTTAGGGTTACGGTGAGGGTGAGGGTTAGGGTTAGGGTGAGGGTTAGGTTTAGATTTAGGGTTAGGGTGAGGGGGAGTGTTAGAAATAGGGTTAGGGTGAGAGTTAGGCTTAGGTTTCAGTTGAGGGTGAGGGTGAGGGTTAGGGTTAATTTTAGTGTGAGGGTTAGGATGAGGATTAGGGTTAGGATTAGGGTTAGGGTGAGGGTTAGGGTTAGTGTTTGGGTGAGGTTTAGGGTTAGGGTTAGGGTGAGGGTTAGGATGAGGGTTAGAGTTATGGTGAGTGTGAGTTTTAGGGTTAGGGTTAGGGTTAGGGTTAGGATTAGTGTTACGGTGAGGGTGAGGGTTATTGTTAGGGTTAGGCTTAGGGTTAAGGTTAAGGTGAGGGTGAGGGTTAGGTTTAGGGTCAATTTGAGGTTTAGTGTTAGGGTTTGGGTTAGAGTTATGGTTAGGGTTCGGGTGAGGTTTAGGATTAAAGTTAGGGTAAGTGTGAGGCTTAGGTTGAGGTTTAGGTTTAGGGTTAGTGTTAGAGTTAGGTTTAGGGTGAGGGTTAGGGTGAGGGTGAGGCTTAGGCTTAGGGTTAGGTTTAAGATTAGGGTAAGGGTTAGGGTGAGTGTGAGAGTTAAGTTTAGGATTAGGCTTAGGGTTAGGCTGAGAGTGAGGGTGAGGGTGAATTTTAGGGTTTTGGTGAGGGTTAGGTTTAGTGTTAGCATGAGAGTTAGTGTTTGGTTAAGTTTAGGGTTAGGGTGAGGGTTACGGTTAAAATTAGGATTAGGGTGAGGGTTAGGGTTAGGGTCAGTGTGAGGTTTAGTGTGAGGATGAGGGTTTAGGCTGAGGGTGAAGGTTAAGATAAGGGTGAGGGTTAAAGTTCAGTTTAGGGTTAGGGTAAGGGTTAGGGTTAGTGGTAGGGTGAGGGTTAGATTGAGGATTAGGGTTAGGGTCAGTGTGAGGTTTAGTGTGAGGATGAGGGTTAGGTTTTGGGTGAGGGTTAGAATCAGGGTTAGGGTGAGGGCTACGGTGAGGGTGAGGGTTTGGGTTAGGGTTTGGGTGAGGTTTAGGATTAGGTTGAGGGTTAGGTTTAGTGTGAGGGTTAGTGTTAGGGTTAGGGTTAGTGTTAGAGTGAGGGCAAGTGTTATGGTGAGGGTTAGCCCTAGGGTGAGGGTTATGGTTAGTGTGAGGAATAGGGATAGGGTTAGGGTTATTTTTAGGGTTAGGGTTAGGGTTACGGTTACAGTGAGGGTGAGGGTGAGGGTTAGGCTTAGGCTTAGGCTTAGGGTGAGGTTTAGTGTTAGGGTTAGGAATAGTGTTAGGGTTAGGGTGAGGCTGAGGGTGAGGGTTAGGGTTAGGGTTAATGTTAGAGTTAGGGATAGGGTGAGGTTTAGTTTTAGGGTTAAGTTAGGCTTAGGATTAGGGTTAGGGTGAGGGTTAGTGTGAGGGTTATGGTTATGTTAGGCTTAGGCTTAGGGTTAGGGTGAGGGTTAGGTTTAGGTTTTGGTTTAGGGTGAGGATGATGCTTAGGATTAGGGTTAGGTTTAGGTTTAGGTTTAGGTTTAGGGTTAGCGTTAGGGATAGGGTTAGGTTTACGGTGAGGGTTAGGGTTAGCGTTAGGGATAGGGTTAGGCTTAGGGTTAGGCTGAGTGTGAGGGTGTGGTTGAGGATTAGGGTGGGGGTTTGGGTTAGGGTTAGGGGAGGGTTAGGATGAGCATTACGGTAAGGATTAGGGTTAGGTTGAGGGCTAGGATGAGCGTGAGATTTAGGGTTAGGCTTAGGGTTAGAGTTAGGGTGAGGGTGAGGTTTAGGGTTAGAGTTAGGGTTAGGGTGAGGCTGAGGATGAGGGTTAGGTTCAGTGTTAGAGTTAGGGTTAGGGTGAGTGTTAGGGTGAGGGTGAGGGTTAGGGTTAGGGTTGGGCTTAAGCTTAGGGTTAAGCTGAGGGTGCATGTGATGGTGAAGGTTAGGGTTAGGGTGAGGGTAAGTGTTAGGGTTACAGTGAGCGTGAGGGCTAGGGTTAGGTTGAGGGTTAGGGTGAGGGTAAGGGTTACAGTTAGTGTGAGGGTTAGGGTTAGGGTTAGGTTTAGGCTTAGGGTTACACTGAGGGAGAAGGTGAGCGTGAGGGAGAGGGTTAGGGTGAGGTTTAGGTGCAAAGTTAGGGTTAGGGTGAGGGTTAGGGTGAGGTTTAGGGTTAGGGTGAGGGTTAGGTTTAGGGGTAGGGTGAGGGTGTGGGTTAGATTGAGGATTAGTGTTAGAGTTATTGTGAGGTTTAGGGTGAGGATGAGGGTTAGGTTTATAGGTTTATTGTGAGTGTTAGGTTGAGGGTGAGTGTTAGGGTTAGGGTTAGTGTGAGGATTAGGTTTAGGGTGATGGTTAGGGATAGTGTGAGTGTTAGTGTTAGGGTTAGAGTTAGTGTTAGGGTGAGGATAAGTGTTAGGTTTAGGGTTAGTGTTAGGGTGGGGGTTATGGTAAGGGTGAGGGTTAGTTGTAGATTTAGGGTTACTGTTAGGGTTAAGGCTACGGTTACGGTGAGGGTGAGGTTGAGGGTTAAGTTTAGGGTTAGGATGAGTTTTAGGTTTAGGGTTTGAGTTAGATTTAGGGTTAGGGTGAGGGCTAGGTTATGGCTTAGGGTGAAGTTTAGGGTTAGGGATAGGGTTAGGTTTAGGATTTAGTTTACGGTGACGGTGAGTGTGAGGGTTAGGGTTGGGTTAGGGTTAGGGATAGGGTTAGGGTTATTATTAGTGTTATGGTTAGGGTTAAGTTTGCGGTGTGGGTGAGGCTGAGAGTGAGGTTTATGGTTAGGGTTAGGGTTAGAGTTAGTGTTATTGTTAGGTTTAGCGTTAGAGTTACTTTGAAGTTTTAGGTGAGGGTGAGGGTTAGGGTTAGGGTGAGGTTTAGGGTGAGGTTTAGGGTTAGGATTAGGGTTAGGGTGAGGGGGAGGATTAGGGTTAGAGGTAGGCTTAGGGGGACAGTTAGGATGAGGTTCAGGGTTAGGGTTAGGGTTAGGTTTAGGGTGAGGGGGAGGTTTAGGTTGAGGTTTAGGGATAGGGTTAGGTTTAGGATTAGGGTTAGGGAGAGGTTGAATTTGAGGGTTAGCGTGAGGGTTAGGATTAGGCTTAGGGTTAGGCTGAGGGTGAGGGAAATTTTGAGGGTTAGGGTTAGGGCTAGGTTTAGGGTTATGGGGAGGGTTTGGATGAGCGTTAGGGTTAGGATTAGGGTTAGGGTGAGGGCTAGGGTGAGGGTGAGTTTTAGGGTTAGGGTTAGGGTGAGGTTTAGCGTTAGGTTTAGGGTTAGGGTTAGGGTGAGTTTGAGGTTTAGGGTTAGAGTTAGGGTTAGTGTTAGAGTTAGGGTTAGGTTGAGATTTAGGGTGTGGGTGAGGGTTAGCCTTAGTGAAAGCATTAGGAATAGGGTAAGGGTTAGGGTGTGTGTGAGGGTTAGGTTTAGGATGACGTTTAGGTTCAGGGTTTGGTTTAGAGTTAGGTTTAGCGTGAGGGTGAGGTTTAGGGTTAGAGTTAGGTTTAGGGTTTGGGTTAGGGTTTGGCTTAGGGTTAGGCTGAGGGTCGAGGTGAGGATTAGAGTTACTGTTACAGTTAGGGTTATTGTTAGTGTTATTGTTAGAGTTAAGTTTGCAGTGAGGGTGAGGCTGAGGGTGAGGGTTTTGTTTAGGGTTAGGGTTAGGGTTAGGTTTAGTGTTATTGTTAGGTTTAGAATTAGAGTTACTTTGAGGTTTTGGGTGAGGGTGAGGATTAGGGTTAGGGTAAGGTTTAGGGTTAGGTTTAGTGTTATTGTTAGGTTTAGAATTAGAGTTACTTTGAGGTTTTGGGTGAGGGTGAGGATTAGGGTTAGGGTAAGGTTTAGGGTTCAGGTTAGGGTTAGGGTGAGGGTGAGGTTTAGGGTTAGGGTTAGGGT